>NW_026872456.1:0-132533 GCF_032173495.1 Musca vetustissima
CTGTTGTAATATAAATTAGTCTCTGGCAAGTTTCCCTGAAATCGGTTCAGATATAGATATAACAAAAACGCGTCGTCTGTTAGGATACATATGTAGAATATACCCAAAGTTGTGAAGGGTATCATATAGTCGGCCTTTCCTTACTGGTTTCCTTTCAATTTGTACATTTACATTTTCTAAAGCCAGTGAATGGGGAATTATGGTCAGTAGGAAAGACCTGTTTTATATACTTCTGCAATATTTGTATATCCTGCATCACAAGGTGGATCGTATATTGAATTTTGAGGCCTCATAAAGTTTGTATTATCTTGATCAGAATAAAAATGTCTAGACAGAGCTCTAAGCACGAAAAAGCCGAATTTTTTAAGATTTTAAGGTTTTTAAGATACAGTTTTGAAATTTTGCACATACATTCATGTATATTACTCCAAAAATTTTGAAATTTTGCACATACATTCATGTATATTACTGCTATGATTTTTTGTTAATAAAATTGGGTAAATCGTTTCTTCTAAGTTTAGCCCCATATGACGGTTGCTCCCAATATTCGGCATTTTGATGCCTTTGGACGAGTTTTTTTTTTTTTTGTCTAATTTTAGTTCTTTTAGGCTAATTGATTTCACTGAGAATTTTGATTATTGATATATATTTCAGAGTAGCCCCCATATAATATTGCACCTAAATTCGGCATTTTGACGCTTTTGAGAACGCTTTTCAAAAGAAATGATTTTAAATTTATATCAGGGATTCTCATTTAGCAGACAATCTTTCTATGGAAAATTATCAATATTGGACCATGGTTTCCCATATAAATATGTGTCCTCGTCCCCTTCCTATTAGAAATTATCAATATTGATTTACTCTCTCATATAACTGTACCGACCTAATTTCAGTATTTCAAAGGCTTACGGCCAAATCCTCCGACCGATGTCGCTGTAGTTTGGTATAAGGGTTTATTGAAGGCTGACATAGGTTGGGGAAAAAGAAATCCATTATTTTTATATGAACTGTAGGACTTTATTTACCATGCTTTTGCAATGTAAGAAAAAGATGATGCCAAGTCCGGACAGTATGGCGGATGCCTTAAAGCTTCCCAACCAAGCCACCGAAGTTTCTAGCGAGTCACTGTAGATGTGTGTGGCCTAGTGTTGTCCTGGTGGAACATGGCACCTCCCCTGTTGGCCAATTCTGGCCGTTTCTGCTATTTTTCTATCTTCAAACGGTCCAGTTGACAGTAGAGATCAGAACTTAGCGTTGGGCCATATGGAAGCAACTCATTAAAAAATCCACTTCCAATTCCACCAAATGCATAGCAGAACCTTACTGGCCGTTAGTCCTGGTTTAGCCACCGTTTGTGGTGCTTCACCGCTCTTTGACCACGATCAAGAACAAGAAGTGGGTATTTGAAGCGCAGTTTCTATGAAATTGGACTAAGCTTTATCAAAATCTAAATCGATTTCAAAGCATCATTGCATCGTGCCATTCTATGTTCAATGTTTGAGTATTCGGTGCACTATTTTGACATATGTGAAAGCTATATCTAAATCTGAACCGATGTTCACAAAATAAATGACAGTCTGACGGACGGACATGCATAAATCAACGTGGAATGTGATTCTATGTATATCCTCAGAAATACTTATGGGTCTATCCCGTCCCAAAAATATACATAAAGGCAAAATGCCTGGCACCATGGGGTGGTGTAGGGTATAAACAGGGGCTTAAAAAAATTTCCGAAAATTCGAAATTTGTCGTTATTGCCACATCGGTTTGAAAATTTTGCTAGGAGCATCAAAATACCTGAAAGCTGTGGGAACTTTTATGAGAACATGGTTCTATTATTTCCAGAAGTTTTTTTTTTTCATTAATAAACTGAAATATAAGAAGAAAAAATGTCCTTATTTAAAATCGATCGGGGCTTCCAAGATAAAACAAAATGCTAAATCTAAAGAGACTCAGGTTGTTCAATGACCTTAAATGTACAGAAAATGACGTCTGAAATCCTCAAAATACCGAACTATAGGGTAACTAAAATGGCAACTAATATTTATAATTTTTGATAGGAAATTGAGAATCAAAAAAAGTACGCCAAAGGCGGTAGTAAAACATCCTCAAAATATCCACTATTTTAGAATGAAGGTTTTCCTCATTAAAACCATAAATAAAAAATTCTCCCTAGAATACTGATATTTGGTAGGAATCGTTATGAAAAATTTGAACAATATTGATAGGTTTTTGTAGATAAATTTGGTTGAAAAAGGTGTCCAATGTCTTTGCAAAATTTTAGAACTCTATCTTAAATATGGCAATCTCAATACACATAGAATTTAATTCTAACCACGAATGTACTTTATGGGCTCTCCGACGATTTTTTCGAGATGTTAATAAGCTGAAATGTCAAATTAAAAGAAATAAATTAGTAAGATACATTTATATGGAGGACCATGGTGCTGTATTCCGATTTTTTGACAGGAAGTATATACCATATCTAAGATATATAATTCAATATAGCTTATAGTCACCATATATATATTGAAACATTATATTGGGGCAATACCAAACATCCAAGGTATGTATGTGCAAATGTTCATAGCTCTATCCTTTATATGTATAACGAACAATTTAATGTCATTAACTTTTCCATGCCACAACTTGCAAACTACTCTCGCAGATACATACGCGTCCGTATGTTTGTATTCGGCTTACACGTATGCCCAAAATACACCTATTTGGCTAAATTTACAGTTTAATTACTAGCGTTTAACGAACTAGAAATTGTTTTGGACTACAAACTCACAAACATTCTCCCTACACTAAACTCCGACCACAGCAATTACGGATACAGTAAATCGGAGTTATTTCAGAGTAAGTTGTGAAGTCAACCATTTAACAAACCAAAATTTGTAAAGACGTGATTGTCATCAACTAAGCGTATGAAATATTGTTAATGTATGTGTGTGTGTTATGATGAAGTAACGGTTGTAATTGTTGTTGTCTAATACGAAATATTATTAAATGTCTTGTTTTTATAATTGTGGTAAAGGTAAACTTTTGGAGTCAGATATAGGAAATATTTTTTTTAGTATGAAATCCGCAATATGCTTATAAGATTAACTGGTTGACTTATGAAATCCGAATTATACTTATAAGCTTAACTCGACTACCTAAATTATCTAACCGAAATAGTGTATTAAATTAAATGTGTAAATGAGTGATTTTAAAATAGTTGCCTTCATTTCATAAATTAGCAACCTTCGCAACTACTGAGATTCGCCACTAAGCAATACCAAAAATACCTGAAACCAACACACATTTTTAGTGGAATTTAAATCGTTGGGCGTTGTGGTTGTAAAACCGATACTTATACAACCATAACATTGGACTCTGACGCTGAGGAATGTCGGTGTGTGTGGTATGAATAGCAACACCACCACCACTAAATAAGGATGATGTGAAAAGCTCAACTTAACTTCAGTTGGAATTAGTTAACGAATGTACGTGATATCGTTAAAATTGTATAAAATTACAACAACAACAACAACCCACGAATAATAAGTAATGTAAATGCTAGTGACTGACACTTTACCCTCCAACATTGCATCATACGCACGCATACCATCATATACACTAGCACACACAGACACACACATCGAAAATCATCATCCTGTGGGCACTTCTTACTCGGCAAAGTTTTTATTAGTTCGTTAAGTAAGTGTACATCATGACGTGGAGAATAGTGAAGTCGGGGATAGTGAGCCAGCGAGTGATAAGCAGGTTCATTAAGATTGACGATTCAAATGAGGGCAATTACATAGCAAATAAATTGCGTACAAGGATAAACTTTTCATTTCATTACAAAAAAGAAATATTGAAATATTATTTTCAGAGAGAATCGAGTGGGCCCGATAATTGTTGTTGTGCAGAAATATTTAGGCATATTTAGTGGGACAAAAATACCTCGAATTGTGCGGTGCCATTACACAAATCGTGATTTTTTGCGAGAAATCTCAGTTGATTTGATTTGGAATAAAAGACCTCGGCGAGTAAATTAAGAAGCCAGAAAAATAAGTTCAATAAAATATATTGAGAAATAGCCATAGTGCGTCTTATTCGTCCTACTTTTCTTCAACCGCAATCAAAATACCTTAAGTCGAGATTTTTTGTGATCCAAATATTTTGCTACTCATATAAAACAGTTTTTCATGATATATTTTTTTACCCTTCTCCAACACTTCGAAAATTTTCAGCCCGGCTAATGACGTTTCTACTTTTTTATTACAAAGCTGGCTTTAGACAGAACCTTCGTTCATTAAACCGAGCTTAAACCCACTTTAGGAATATTCAACAGACGAATCCTAACAGACGTCGCATTTTTAAAGGACCAGTAAAATGAAATTGGATCCATGAACATGCCATTCTGCAACCGATACTAAATTTTTCATTTGGTCAGATATAGAAGCTATATCTTATTCTGAACCGATTTTCACGAAACTTAGCACACACTATTCTAGACTTAATTCAGTACTCTGTGCCAAATTTCGTGCAAATCAAAAGATATATAGGGACTTTGGTGCACCATTTACCTAAAATCGGACGAAAATATATATGGGAGCTATATCTAAATCTGAACCGATTGTTCCCAATTTCAATCGGGTTCGTCCTTGGGCCAAATAAGTGACGTATGCCAAATTTCATCCAATTCGGATAATAAATGCGACCTGTACTTTGTTTACAATTTAACATGGACAGACAGACGGACGGACGGACTTGCATAAATCGACTCAGAAAGTGATTCTATGCATATTCCCAAAAGCAACCATGGGTCTATCTAGACTATTTTTGCCTGTTACAAACACATGCACAAAGACATAATACCCTGTACCACAGTGTGGTGAAGGGTATAAAAAGATTTCAAGGCGCGTCGTTCTTTTGCGCAGTTTTCCAATTTGAAAGACCATGTTCGGCAATGTTGTCTTCCACCTGATATTTCCATGGATTTACCAGGTCTGAAGCCCGATTGGTATGATCCAATGATATCATTGACCATTGACTTTAGTGGTTCACACATCATCCTGGATAGCACTTTATGTGCGATGGAAAAGAGACTTATTCCTCTATAGTTGGCACATATCATATTGTCTCCTTTTTTGTGCACGGGACACAGGATGTTGAGGTTCCAATCATTGGGCATGCATTCCTCTATTCAATTTGTACTAATCAGCTGGTGCTTGCTCCTGACCAGCATCAGACCACCAGTCTTGAATAGTTTGGCTTGTAATCCATCGGCACCTGCTGCTTTATTGTTCTTCAGCCGATTGATTGCTATTCTGACCTCATCATGGCTGGGTGGTATACACTCTATACTGTAATCTATTATTGGTTCTGGGGTATCTTTTTTACCGCAACTTTTTTATACCAGAAGTTTTTCAAAATGCTCCTTCCAGATCCTCAACACGCTGTCTGTATCTGTCATCAATCGATTTAGATTTAGAAACAGATCTAATATATAGTATCGTCCGATTTATGTAAATGGTGCACCAAAATTTTGTGCGATTGAGACAAAATTTCCCACAGCGTACAAATTGCTGTATGCGAAGTTTTATTGAAAACGGTTCAGAATTAGATACAGCTCTCATATATAGTTTCGTCCGATATTAAGTAAATGGTGCACCAAACTACCAATTTTTGTCCGATTGCGTTTTGCACAGCGTACTTAAATTACTACAGGTTGAGTTCCCATATATTTTTCCGTCCGATTTTTTCAAGTTGTGCCCCGTGGAGCGTAGGTTTGTTCGCCTTATATAAAATAAAGTTAGATACTGCTTCCATATATATTTTCGGCCGATTTCAAGTATTATAAATGGTATACCAAAAAACTAAAGTTTTCCGATTGGGGCGAATATCTGCATATCGTATCAAATTCATCCTAGAAAATGTATATATATTTTGTAAAATATATTCAGATATAGGTATGGTTACTCAATATTTTCATCTGAGTTTAGGCAAATTATTCACAATATAATAAGCGTTTCTCCGAGATACATTTTTGACAGCGCACTGTTCTGCAGCATACCAAATGGTGTATGCCACGGTTGCTCAAATACGTTCAGATTTATATATAATTTCGTCCGATTCCATTTGAATGGTCCTCCCAAGATGTTTTTCAGGATATTTTACATACCATTATCTCTTGAATCTACTCAAAGTGGTGAAGGGGGTCATATAGTCGGCTCTGCCCGGTTTTATACTACTGGTTTCTGATAAATAAGTAAATTTTGTTAGTAATCAAGAGAATTACCATTATTTATACCCTTCACTACACTGTGGTACAGGGTATTATGTCTTTGTGCATATGTTTGCAACAGGCAAAAATAATCGAGATGGACCCATATTTCCTTTTGAGAATATGCATAGAATCACTTTCTGAGTCGATTTATGCATGTCCGTCCGTTCGTCCGTCTGTCGATGTTAAATTGCAAACAAAGTACAGGGCGCCTAATGATTTAGGTCTAGAATGATGTGTGTTAAGTTTCCTGAAAATCGGTTCAGATTTAGATGTAGCTTCCATATATATTTTCGTCCGATTTAATGTAAATGGTGCACCCAAGTCTCTATATATCTTTTGATTTGCACGAAATTTGGCATAGCGTAATGAATTAGGTATAGAATGATGTGTGTCAAGTTTCTTGAAAATCGGTTCAGATTTAGATATAGCTCCCATATATATTTTCGTCCGATTTAATGTAAATGGTGCACCCAAGTCTCTATATATCTTTCGATTTGCAAGAAAATTGGTACAGCGTAATGAATTAGGTCTAGAATGATGTGTGTTAAGTTTCGCTAAAATCGGTTCAGATTTGGGTATAGCTCCCATATTTATTTTCGTCCGATTTAATGTAAATGGTGCACCGAAGTCCCTATATATCTTTCGATCTGCACGAAATTTGGTACAGCCTAATGATTTAGGTCTAGAATGATGTGTTTTAAGTTTCCTGACAATCGGTTCAGATTTAGATATAGCTTCCATATATATTTTCGTCCGATTTAATGTAAATGGTGCACCGCCCGAATTTACTACCCCGCCCGACTTTACTACTTTCCTTACTGGTTTTTGATTACGGAAGTCATTAAATCTATAAGATGCTCGCATCCTGAACCTTGGGGAAGATGTTATTTTTGTTTGTGAATCTCTTTTGATTTCGCTATCTATGGTACTCCAACGATTTTTCTATAGGGTAAATTTCTGACGACCTGATTTATGGCTCCGGCAACCTATTGAGATATGTTTCGTAAATCTATATGCAAAATTCGGCAATAAGTGCCGTACGACTTATTTATTTATTGATAATAAATATTCGCATTTTTTCCTGTAATATATATGTTGTAGCCCACGTATGTAATCTAAGTGCACGACCTGCGTTTAGACTATAATCCTATACTTTATTTTAAGTTTTAATTGAATATGCCCAATTTTACATACAACTTAAAAACCAATAAATCATATAAACATTCAAAATTTATTAACATGTTCAATTCCAGCTAATACTCGTTCTTGTTTATCATTTTGTTTTTCGTATATGAATTTGAATATTTTGTGACAACATATCTGCTAAGAAGATGTCATTTGAATAAATTTATGTTTTTCTTTTAAACATTTTACTTCAGGCTTTCAAATTTCTTTGAACTTGCTTATCGTATGTTTTTTTCTCTCTCTCTTGAAAATGTTAACAGTGCATATAGGATTTTGATATTAAGGTGGGTCGAATATATTTTTGGCAATATATATATAAAACATTAGTATTGAAGTAGAATTATCCTTCAGTAGATATTGAAATACCATATACCAAAAATATCATTTGTGAATATCAAGGCGTTTTTAATGGATAGCCTTTGCCATTATTATTAAATATAAACGAAAGTAGTAAGTAAATAAAATAGATCTAAAAATGTTAGAAGAATATAATAAATTTAAGGTCATCAGAGAACCTAAAATTATGCGCAGCAGCACATAACATGTCACTCATAATTATATGACATTTTTTGTGCATACTCTTCCGATAGACATTGTACTACAGCCTTTTTCGTGGATTAATGTTCAATATGTAAGAACTATAATTTCCTATAAAGGGTATCCATCTTAATATATCCCATGTATCGCATATGTATTCCATAAATGTTTATTATATTTGAAAGCAAAAGAAAAAACATATTGTAAATTGTCTATGGCATATTGCAAATGTTGATTTCAATGCCAAAAGATATGCCAACAAGAAGAAACTTAATAAAAAAAAATAACACACATAACAAAAAATACAGTGACAATATACAAAAAACAACAAAAACAGAACAGAAAATAAAAAAACTGTCAAGGAAATAATAAACATTTATGAAATTTATGTACCAGAGAATGCAACCAACCATAAAACTGCATGAATTTCAATAGTTTTCTTGGAAAATATATGTACATATATGTATATAATATCATCACATTGATTGTTTTCATGCCATAAGAAAAACAATTGCTACGAATAAAGCTAATAATTGTTACATTTAGCATTAAATTATGGTTATTGTTTAAAAGCTAATAATTGAATGTCATGCAAAGGAGACAAGACATGACAAAGAAAATATATCGAATCATCACTGTAACTGAAGCATTTTAAATTTATAACATGTTTAGGCTGATTTGAAAGGAACAGAAAAACATATTGGATTTTAAGTCGTGTAAATTGAATATTAATACATAATATTGATAGCATTACATAGAAAACCAGTAGGAAAAGTAGTAAAGTCGGACGGGGCCGACTATATGATACCCTTCACCAATATGGGTACATTAAACAGGACTATTAACATGAAATTGGATGAAATAAAATATGTGATATTTATCTAAATGTGAATCTACCTAGATCTATCCATAAAGTATGTAAATCGACTTCAAACAAATATAAATAGGTCATCCGTTGGGCTATGTCTGTACTTCTATAAAACCCAACTACGTAATTCTATGCTCAATTTTGTAAGTTGTGCAAAATTTGATGTCAATCTGACTACATGAGGAGTTTGATGCCCAATTTGCTTGAAATCGGGCGAGAATATATATGGAAAGCTCTATCCAAATATTAAGCGATTTGAAAAAAACATGTCACAGGATAGGTTATAGTAATTTCAGAACGTTTTGTTCCTATCAGCCTATTGGTTCCTTGTTGCGTCAATTACTTAAAATCAATCTATAATAAAAAGGAGCTATATCTAAATCTGGACCGATTTTCACGAAACAAGGCAGACATCACTCTAGGCTCAATTCAGTACGTTATGCCAAATTTCGTGCAAATCGGAAGATATATAGCGACATTGGTGCACCATTTACATGAAATCGGACGAAACTATATATGGGAGCTATACAGAAATCTGGACCGATTTCCACGAAACTTGGCAGACATCATTCTAGACTCAATTCAGTACGTTATGCCAAATATCGTGCAAATCGCAAGATATATGTGGACTTTTGTGCACAATTTACATGAAATCGAACGAAACTATATATGGGAGCTATATCTAAATCTGGACCGATTTTCACGAAACAAGGCAGACGTCATTTTAGACTCAATTCAGAACGTTATGCCAAATATCGTGCAAATCGCAAGATATATGTGGAAATCGAACGAAACTATATATGAAATCGAACGAAACTATATATGGGAGCTATATCTAAATCTGGACCGATTTTCACGAAACAAGGCAGACGTCATTTTAGACTCAATTCAGAACGTTATGCCAAATATCGTGCAAATCGAAAGATATTTTGGGACTTTGGGGCACCATTTACAAGAAATCGGAAGAAACTATATATGGGAGGTATATCTAAATCTGGACCGATTTTCACGAAACAAGGCAGACATTACTCTTCGCTCAACTCAGTACGTTATGCCAAATTTCGTGCAAATCGAAAGTTATGTAGGGACTTTGGTGCACCATTTACAAGAAATCGGAAGAAACTATATATGGGAGGTATATCTAAATCTGAACCAATTTTCTCGAAACTTGGCAGACATCTCTCTAGGCTCATTTCAGTACAATGTGCCAAATTTCGTGCAAATCGAACGATATTTAAGAACTTTGGTGCACCATTTACATTAAATCGGACGAAAATATATATGGGAGCTATATCTAAATCTGAACCGATTTTCAAGAAACTTGGCAGACATAATTCTAGACCGAAATGATTAGGCTGTAGCAAATTTCGTGCAAATCGAAAGATATGTAGGGATCGTTTACATTAAATATATATGGGAGCTATATCTAAATCTGAACCGATTTTTCCCAATTTCAATAGGGTTCGTCCTTGGTCCGAATAAGTGACCTATGCCAAATTGCATCCAATTGTGGTAATTTTCGACCACTTTTTGACACATGTACTCAGTCATAAATTAACGAAGCGAAATCGTTGAAATAAGTTGAGATTTAGATATAACACCATATATAATTTCGCCCGGTTTTATGTAAATGGTGCACTATATAGGTTCACATATATGTATATAGTGGCGTGCTTTGGAGACTTTTTACGTCATAGAAATAAATGTAAAAATGCAAACTCAAAAATGTTGGTTATATTTTATTAGAAATTTTGCAATTAACGAAACAACCTAAATTTAAACATTTAACTCTTAAATTTCTAAGAGGCCATCCGGGTCTTCAATGAAAGAAGCTGTTCTACTCTGGAAATTGCAATTAGTGGTCATATGGTGTTCCGCTGTTCCCAAACCTCAAATTAGATGTCGTAAACGCTTCTAATTTTAATGATAAGGAAATTTAAATGATAAGTCTTAACACCAAAATATGCTTCGCTATTACTCGTCAAAACTGTTAGTCGGTGGACTGCGTGAACAACCCTTCCCAACATTGGTTATACCAAACACCTGTATTATCGGAAAAAAAGATAAGCATTTTTGCTGATATAATCAAATTCAAAGGTGCAGTGTGAAGCGCAGTTGAGGAATCGTCATGGTATGGGTTGGCTTTAACTTGTGCGAACTTCGCAATTTAATAATAAAAAAAATCAATTGAGAGCATTGTAGAGTCATACTAGTAGATAAGAATATATATCCTGTAGAAGAAGTAATTATGAGCAGGATCCAAGACACACGTTCAAAATGGTGAGAAAAGCAAAATTTTCAATTCATGCAGTGACCTGCACAAAGTCTCGTGAAGAAACAAGTGCGACAGTACCAACCTAAGGTAAATGGAAGAATATTCGAAATGAAATTGGTTAAAGGATGCAATATTGCATAAATGATACCGTAAAAAATATAAAACTTAGGTACACAGAGGTTTTATTATTCGATTTACGAGTATATAAGGTAAGGCTTTTATTAAATAGGTTTCGGATTTAATGTTGGTCGGTTATGAAATTTGCTCCAAATTAAATTTACAATTTTATAAAATAATAACCCTTTAAGAGGGAAGTACCAGAAGGAGAGGATCGACGGGTTCCACATTCGGACTTGATCGGACTTGAGGCACTTAATAAAAATAATATGTTGTGCAAAGTTTGCTTTTTGACTACGAACTAAGAAGATTTTCACCGATTGGCTTTATCCTAGTTCATACGATAGCTATACACTCCCAAAGAAACGTCCCAAAATCTGAAATCGATTGGGTTATTAGTTTTTGAGTTATCGTGCTCGCCATTCGCAAAAACGCTGTTTGGGGAAAAACGCGTTTAAAGTTTGAGAAGCCCTCTTGCTGTCACTTGATGCTAATGCAAGAAATCGGCTATATCTTCAAATATTCGGAAATATTGGAAATATTGTGATTTGTGGATGAGGTACCTAAAGGAGTGGACCATCTTCCGACTCGGTAAAGATAATAGGTTATGTAAAGTTTGGTTTTATTCGTTCTTTTGAGAATATGCATAGAATCACTTTTTGAGTCGATCTACGCATGTCCGTCTGAACAAAGTACAGGTCGCATTTATGATCCCATTTGGATGAAATTTGGCATAGGACGAACCCTATTGAAATTGGGAAAAATCGGTTCAGATTTAGATATAGCTCCCCTATATATATTTTTGTTTGATTTAATGTAAATGGTGCACCAAAGTCCCTATATATCTTCGATTTCCACGAAATTTGCACAGCGTAGTTAATTACGACCACAATGATGTGTGTTAAGTTTCCTGAAAATCGGTTCAGATTTAGATATAGCTCCCACATATAGTTTCGTCCGATTTATGTAAATGCTGCACCAAAGTCCCTACATATTCTTGGATTTGCACAAAATTTTTCATAGCGTACTGAATTGTGTTTAGAATGATGTGTGGTAAGTTTAGGATCGGTTCAGATTTCTATATAGCTCTCACATATTTATATATTCGTCCGATTTTACATAAATGGCTCTCCAAACGCTAATGTTTGTCCGAGTAACACGAAATTTTGAACAATGTATCGAATTGAGACTTGAAAGAAGTTATTGCGTTTTGTTGAAATTGGTTCAGATGCATCCATAGCTTCCATATGTATTTCGAACGGATGTCTGATTGAAATAAAATTTTTATCAGTGCGGCGTACCGAATAGCGTGTATAATTTTTGCTATAAATCGTTTTCCATAAATTTGTCCCATGGTACGCAGACGACTCTAAATCTGCCCGAATGAAATTAAATTTATCATAGGTTGCAGAAAGTCATGCGTATGTTCCTTCGAGGGAACATTGGCATGCAAATATAAGGATACATATGCGCAATATACCCAAAGTGGTGAAGGTAACATCGGCCCAGTCCAACTTTACTATTTTCCTTACTGGTCTGAAACCCAGTATTGAAACTGTGTAATTACAGTAATTTTTTTCATTTATGAAAGAATATTCAACTATATGGACTTCGGATAAGCAAAACTAGTGCGATTAAATGAAATATCCAATCCTGGAAAGGTGTGAATGTAATAAATAATGAAATGGATTGATTAAAACTTTGTGGTTGAAAATTTTCATATATTCATCTTTATCGTGTAACCAAAAATCGTGTAAAACTGAACAAGTGAAAAAGTTGTTTGGATACCCCATAGGTATACAGTTACCTAGGGAACAAAGCAAAAGGATACCTAGTATGTCTTTGATATAGTCGCAGTATAAGGTCCTTTTCGAATGAACGATATTTTAATGCACTAAAGCTATATTTGATATTTCTACTTGTTGCAATCTTACTTTGGTATCCAATATATAGGTGAATTTACCAATTAAGCCTCAAGTTTCTTTTATTCATATCTTTATCTTTACATTTACACTTTGTATATGCAAACTATAATGTTTAAACAAAAAACAAATATCTTTAAGAACAAAATTAAAACATTAAACCCCAAGTAAAACAAAAAAAGAAAACGAAAAAAAGTTCAGCATAATGAAAAGCAACAACCTTCGGCAATGTTTAAGAAATATCTTAACCCATATTAAAATGGTTAAGAAAAACACAAAAACTCTCGCACACACATACACTCACAATGTAACCACATTAACCCATATACACAAACACCTTCATATTACCCTAGAGTGTGTTTGTAGTAGTTTCATGTTTTAAGTACTTAACAAAAAGAGGAAAAAACCCCAATATCCATTTATTTGTTTAAAAATAATGTTTGAGATAGTATGCATGATGTGAGAGTATGTATGCATTTGTTTTTTTTTAACACATACATATGCATATATGATATGTGTGCTCTATCCATTTTATAGATATCGAAACATATTCATTTTATTATTATCTCGTCACTGGTCTTCTCCCTCAAAATATATAGAAAAAATATGCAGATTAGTTGCCTGCAAGCTAAAAGGTTCCCACAAACGTATGTTTGCAGCAAGTAGGTCTTGAATTTATCGCATGTATGTCGGTATGTATATGAGTGCAGCACTCACACACAAACACTTTCCTATAAATTTTCCAATAAACCAAAAAAAACACGAAATAGTTTACCATAGTACCAGAAATAAAGAACTACGAGAATATGGAACGAAAGAATTTAAAAACAACAAAGAAAACTTAAAAATTTCATTTACATTTATTCTCGATTCATTGGTTTGTTGTGTGATAATGATAGTGTCCGAAAAAGAAATTAATGTGTATGTGTGAGTGTGTCAAAGAATTTCGATATTCGTTAAAAGCTTCACTTAAGTTATCCTGTGTTTCTCTTTTAATTAAAAACAAATAAGAAATGAACATTTGTTTATTATAAAAATAATTTGGGCTATAGAAAACTATACACGCTATTACAGGTCGTAGCTTTCTAAAGAAAACAAAGTTTTTTCTATAGAAAAAATCACAGGACCACAGGTCCAAGTTTTTGCTATAGAAAACAATTCGTAATACCAAAGGTACAAGTTTTTTTTCTAGAGAAAAAAATTCTACGCCCAAAGGTCCAAGTTTTTTCTTTAGAAACAAAATTCGTAGGGCTATAGGTTTAAGTTTTTTCTCCAGAATAAAAATTCGTAGGACCACAGATCCAAGTTTTTCTATAGAAAAAAATTCATAGGACCACAGGTCCAGATTTTTTTCAATAGAAAAAAAATTCATAGGACCACAGGTCCAAGTTTTTGCTATAGAAAATAATTCGTAATACCAAAGGTACAAGTTTTTTTTTATAGAAAAAAATTCTAGGCCCAAAGGTCCAAGTTTTTTCTCCAGAATAAAAATTCGTAGGACCACAGATCCAAGTTTTTCTATAGAAAAAAATTCATAGGACCACAGGTCCAGTTTTTTTTTCAATAGAAAAAAAATTCATAGGACCACAGGTCCAAGTTTTTTCTATAGAAAAAATTCGTAGGACCACAGATCCAAGTTTTTCTTATAGAAAAAAAATTAGTAGGACCGCAGGTCCAAGTTTTTTTTATAGAAAACCAGTAAGGAAAGTAGTAAAATCGGACGGGGCCGACTATGTTGTATCCTTCACCACTTTGGGTATATTCAAAAGATGAATCCTAACAGACGTCGCATTTTTAAAGGACCAGTAAAATGAAATTGGATCAATAAACATGTCATTCTGCAACCGACACTGAATTTTAAGACATTAAGGGACTTTGGTACACCATTTACCTTAAATCGGACGAAAATATATATGGGAGCTATATCTAAATCTGAACCGATTTTGAAGAAACTTAACACACATCATTCTAGACCTAATTCATTACGCTGTGCCAAATTTCGTTCAAATCGAACAATATTAAGGGACATTGGTGCACCATTTACATTAAATCGCACAAAAATATATATGGCAGCTATATCTAAATCTGAACCGATTTTGAGGAAACTTAACACATATCATTCTATACCTAATTCATTACGCTGTTCCAAATTTCGTGCCATTCGAGAGATATATAGGGGCTTTGGTGCACCATTTACATTAAATCGGTCGAAAATATATATGGGAGCTATATCTAAATCTGAACCCAATTTTTTCCCAATTTCAATAGGGTTCGTCCTTGAACCAAATAAGTGACCTATGCCAAATTTCATCCAAATCGAATTATAAATGCGACCTGTACTTTGTTCACAAAAATACATGGACGGACGGGCGGACATGCGTTAATCGATTCAGAAAGTGATTCTAGGCATTTTCTCAAAAGGAGCCATGTGTCCATCTCGTTTCCTTTTGCCTATTACAAAAATATGTACAAAGACATAATATCCTGTACCACAGTGTGGTACAGGGTAAAAAATTCGTAGGATCACAGGTCCAAGTTTTTTCTATAAAAAAATCGTACGATCATAGGTCGAATTATTTCTGTAAAAAATGCACTCGACCAGAAACAAATTTTTCTTTCTATTGAAAAAATAGTTACGACAAAATGTTCAGCTATCTCGGGATGAAAATTAACCAATTTCTAAACAATTTCATTAACATTAAATAAAATTTTACTGCACTTTAATATCATTGTCTTATATTCTATTCTTCACCCCTTCCACACAGCTACTAATAACAATCTAATTCACACTTTCTACCACTAAAGGAGTTAAATGTCCCTAGCTGATGGTATCGCAAAATATCGTCCTATTCATAAAATCATTAAGAGCATTAAAGAAATTTGAATAAGGCTTTTGTTACCTTAAAAGTATCATTGTCACTGATAGCTCTTTCTTCTTTCCCCATGCCCCTTTCACTGCTAAATATTCAACAAATTAAAGTCCCATAATTCAAGTTTTATGTTCGACGTTCCATTGTTGGGTGTCTATACAATAAAATTCCCTCCTCCTCCGTCGCCACCGTTCTCCAGTTTGCCATTAAAATCGCTAAACAGAAAAAAGGCTTCACACCTGTTTTTTGTTTGGAATATCACTTGGCGCCCTAACTGTCATTCAAATAATTTTCTAATGAAATCCTTTTGGCAGTAAGCCCTTTTTAATATCCTTCGTTTATTGTACACACGCTCACACAAAAGCCACTAAGGATACACAAAATACAATGAGAGAAGAAACAAACTTGAAATACCTTTGAGTAGAGTTTTAAGTGATTTTTCATCACCATCTATAATGTCGTCCTTGTCAACAATTGTTGTAAAATTTCAAAAAAACGAAAGACTCATTTGACGCGATAAGGACTGACTGGGTGATGGAACAAAAGAATTCCGTATCTGTATTAACAACAACAAAAAAGGCTTATCATTCAATTGCCATCAATAAAAGACAATTATTTCTTTATTTTGCATTAACAATTTTATCGGCAATAGAGGTGAGTGTTTATAGAGAGGTCTATTTACAAAGGGAAGTAAATTGTGTTAGAAAAAACATTACATTGTGTGTAAGACGGTTTAAAATCATCGATGTTAAAATTGTAGACACTGATCTCCCTGCGGTGTAACCATAAGACCACTGCCTTGGGCATGCCTGCTAGGAGATTTAAATGCAAAAATCGGAAGGGAAAATATTTTTAGTTCCACCGTCAGAAAATTCAGCATCCATGGAAAAACGTCCGACAACGGCATGAGGTTGATTGACTTCGCGGCAGCAAAAAACATGGTAGTTAGCAGCACCATATTCAAACATCTCGACATACACAAAGCCACATAGATTCCTCCTGAACAGGCAACGAGAAATCAAATTGATCATGGCAAATTGCCCACTCCCTAGAAACTGCAGCAAAAGCAACACTTGGGTACCAAAAACCACCATCAAGAAACCCATGGTACAATCAGGAGTGCCGTAAAGCTACTGATGCGAAAAACGCTGCATATAGGGCAACACTGCAGACAGTAGCAACACGTAATGCGATGGAAAATTATCGGCAGAAAAGGAGAGAGGGGAAACGTATTTTCAGAAAAAAGAAGAAAGAACAAGAAAAACGTGAGCGTGAGCAAATCGACATGTACAGGAGTCAGAATGAAGTCCGGGAATTTAGCAATGACTAAAACACCAAACCGAAGGCTTTGGTACAGGCACATCCTCCTGTAGAGATGAAGAAGGGAACTTGGTGACAGATACAGATGGCGTACTGAGGGTCTGGAATGATCATTTTGAAAAGCTTCTGGTATGAATTGGCGGTGAGGAAGATACTCCAGAACCTATAAGAGATGACGGTATATAGTATACACAACCCAGCCAAGATGAGGTTAGAATAGCAATCCATCGGCTGAAGAGTAATAAAGCAGCAGGTGCCGATGGGTTACCCGCAAACCTATTCAAGACTAGTGGTCAGATGCTGGTAAGGATCATGCACCAGCTGATTAGTACAATTTCGCTAGAGGAATGCATGCCCAATGATTGAAACCTCAGCATCCTGTGTTCCGTGTACAAAAAAGGAGAAAGGACGATATGTGTCAACTATAGAGGAACAAATCTCCTTCTCATCGCCTATAAAGTGCTATCCAGCGTGCTGTGTGAACGACTGAAGACAATGGTCAATGTCATTATTGGAACATACCAATGGGTTCCAGATGTGGCAAACCCATCATTGACCAGCTTTCACTCTGCGTCAAATTCTGGAAAAAATCCACGAAAACTCACATCGACACATTTCACTTATTCGTCAGCCCTATCCGTTCAGAGGTTTTTAAAGCCATGTCTGCATTCGACATTCCTGCAAAATTGATACGGCTATGCGATATCTTTAAGTGGCACAAGGTCAGCAGTTAAAGTAGGAAAGGTCCTTCAATTTCGAACGAGAATCCAGACAAGGGGTGTGGTTTTTTTAACACCCTGCCGGAAATGGTCGCACGAGACGCAAAGGTGAACAGAAATGACACTCTGTACACCGAACAGCACATATTACTCGCCGGTAACAGCCACCTTTGAACGAATTTAGAAGGAATCTGCCAGTGGGTTTGACAGTAAATGGCGAGAAGACCAAGCTGATGGTATCAACGCGTCCAGTAGACTAGGACCAACCGTGGAACTTGAAAACTACAGCTTCGAGGTAGTTAACGATTTTTTATACATTGGTACCGCCATAAATAAAACTAAGGACATCAGTTTTGAAATTCGGAGAAGGATAGTGTTGGCTAACAGATGCTATTATGGTCTATGTAGCAGTTTAGAAACAACAAGGCCACCTCCCCCCAGACCAATCTCACAATTTACAAGACGCTGATACTACCCGTGTTGTTATATGGATCTGAAGCATTGGTGCGCACAAGACCGACGCGCTTGGAAATCTTTTTTAATCTTATAGAACGGTTGTTCCATAAGATTAAGCCAGACAAGCGAGCTAAGTAAGTATTTAAAAAAATATGTACTTTATTAAGACTAATCATAGTAACAAGTATTTTCAATTACAAATCGAAATGAACATTGTTGGCATATTTGTTTTATATTTTTTCTTCAGTAAAAATGTCAATTACAATTTTATTTTAAAAAATAAGTTCCAATCAATCAGAACAACTATTATATTTCTTACATATTTTATAAAATATATCCTTGATGGCGGCTAAAAAGTTATCCCCAGTCACTTTAGCAGATTTAGTTAAACGTGTTCCCAAAGATCAAATGAAGCAATTTGAAAAATTTCGAGATAAAACCATAGAATATCATAGGTAAGCATCAAAGAAATAAATTCCAAAACATTATCCCCATTTCTCGCAATCCCTTGCAGACGTGTAAGTAAATATCCCGATAAATTACCACGAATCGATTGGGAATATTATCGCAATAATGTTCGAAAAGACTATGCAAAAATGATTGTGGAATTTCAATGTGAATATGAAGAACTCGCTCGGACATTTAGTGCCCGTCATGAAATAAATGATTTCGCCAAATACTATGAAGAATTGGATAAGATGACCGAACAAGTTAAGAAAGAAATTGCCGCATTTGTAAAATCTTCAAATGAACGCATAAAACAATATGAATCTGAAATGAAACGTCTACAGAATTTGACGCCATATAACGAAATGACTATGGAACAATTTGTTGTCGATCGTGAAGATTTAGCGGAGTTTATACCACGTCAGGGTAGTCCATTATTTTGGCCACATACCCCTGAGGAACAACGTGTTGGGCCAGCTAATCCTGATTATGATAAGAAACATCATCAGGAGGAAAAATCTGCATCGCCGGAAACTAATAACACGGATGTCATTGTTTCGTGAACTCTTTACTTTATATATTTTCTGTATGTATGTTTTAATATATTTTCTTGTTCTATTTTATTAATTCCTCCTTCCTTGCAATTCCACATTCCTCGAAATTTTTTAAAAATTGTATATTTTTAATGCAATAATTTTTGTAGCGAAAATTTTACAAATGCCCATAAACGTGAATAGATTCTCAGATTTTTTAATCTTCGCTTAATATTTCTATAACTTCACCATTACTAATAGACGCACTGTGGGCGAAATGGACGATCTAGCGTCGTTTAATTCAATTTTCAAAGTGTTTAATTGGGCCAAAATTGTGTCTCTATCGATTACTACTATCCCACTGATCTAATATATCGATTCTATTCTGATTGATATGATCTAGTTGAACAGCTGTGAGCTGTCAAACACAACATATGTTTCAGCCTATGTTAACTAACTCATCTGCTTGAAAAAATCCAAAGTAAAGACTTCCGTAGACCGGAACTTCTGATATTCGTGTGTATTCGCGCTAGAATATGGTTTTTTAAATTACTATGTCGATTTGTGATTGTAAAATGTCCAAATGATCTGCAGCCACCTGCAACTTTACATGATATTGCATTTTTTAGGAAAAATGTCGATGCTCAGACGAGAAGTTTATTTACTATGGCGCAACGAGCCTGTGCGTACTAAAAAAATTCTGTCATTGAAACTCATATATTTAATAATATTATTAATATCAACATGTGCGATGCTAATAAAGTTCTTCTAATAAACAAAAAAATAGAAAATTTGTAGCAAAATTGGCTGAGAAATGGAAATTCGACCATAGAAGCCGTTACAAATTTGAAGAAAACAACAAGGAGTGGTTAGACGGATAACTTTTATTAGTTAATCCACTGACTAATCGTGGAACACCCGATAAGAAGTTTGACGAATGTTCCAACAAAACGAAACTAAAATGTTATCCAAATGGAGTCCAATTTACGAACTATTCAGCTCAAGTGCCTTTACAAGATATGGTAGATCATATTGTTACGCGCCTTGAAGAAGCTCATTTTTCTATCAGAATTTAATGTTGCTGAACGGAGTGAGCAGAATCTCATTTCTTGCGGGCTCAAAATCGATATTGAATCTTTTATGGAATATGCTTTACAGAACGCAGAACTTTTTATCATACTTTATCCTTGGTTTTATATGCCGTGTTCCATACATAAAATCTTAATACATGGAGCCGATATGCCTCAGTTGGCCCTTGAAAAATATTCTTTAATAAATCCACGCCTCAGTTGGCCCTTGAAAAATATTCTTTAATAAATCCACGCCTCAGTTGGCCCTTGAAAAATATTCTTTAATAAATCCACGCCTCAAGTTGGCCCTTGAAAAATATTCTTTAATAAATCCACGCCTCAGTTGGCCCTTGAAAAATATTCTTTAATAAATCCACGCCTCAGTTGGCCCTTGAAAAATATTCTTTAATAAATCCACGCCTCAGTTGGCCCTTGAAAAATATTCTTTAATAAATCCACGCCTCAGTTGGCCCTTGAAAAATATTCTTTAATAAATCCACGCCTCAGTTGGCCCTTGAAAAATATTCTTTAATAAATCCACGCCTCAGTTGGCCCTTGAAAAATATTCTTTAATAAATCCACGCCTCAGTTGGCCCTTGAAAAATATTCTTTAATAAATCCACGCCTCAGTTGGCCCTTGAAAAATATTCTTTAATAAATCCACGCCTCAGTTGGCCCTTGAAAAATATTCTTTAATAAATCCACGCCTCAGTTGGCCCTTGAAAAATATTCTTTAATAAATCCACGCCTCAGTTGGCCCTTGAAAAATATTCTTTAATAAATCCACGCCTCAGTTGGCCCTTGAAAAATATTCTTTAATAAATCCACGCCTCAGTTGGCCCTTGAAAAATATTCTTTAATAAATCCACGCCTCAAGTTGGCCCTTGAACTCCTTTGTGCTCCAATTACATAAAATTGGACGAAACTTTATATGGGAGCTATATCTAAATCTAAACCGATATCAACAAAACTTGGCATACATCAATCTGAGCCTAATTCAGTACTCTGTGCAATCCGACAAATATTGGCAGTATGGTGCTCCATTTACATAAATTGGCATACATCAATCTGGGCCTAATTAATATTGGGAGTTTGATGTACCATTTACCTAAAATCGGACAATGTGAGCTATATCTCAATCTGAACCGATTTTCACCAATTTCAAAAGGGTTCGTTCTTGGACCAAATAAGTGAAGTTTTCCCTTCACTTTGTTCACAAAAATACATGGACGGACGGATATGCGGAAATCGACTCAGAAAATGATTCTATGTATATGTTCAAAAGGAACCATGGGTCCATCTCAATTCCTTTTTATACCCTTCACCACACTGTGGTAAAGGATAGTATGTCTTTGTGCATATGTTTGTAACAGGCAAAAGGAAACGAGATAGACACATGATTCCTTTTGAGAATATGCATAGAATCACTTTCTGAGTCGATTTACGCATGTCCGTCCGTCCGTCTGTAGATGTTAAATTGTAAACAAAGTACAGGTCGCGTTTATGATCCGATTTGGATGAAATTTGGCACAAGTCACTTATTTGGCCCAAGGACGAATCCTATTGATATTGGGAAAAATCGGTTCAGATTTAGATATAGCTCCCATATATATATTCGTCTGATTTAAGGTAAATGGTCCTTCTATATCTTTCGATTTGCATGAAATTTGGCATGGAGTACTGAATTAGGTGCAGAAGGATGTGTGTCAAGTTTCGGAAAAATCGGTTCTGGTTTCGATATAGCTCCCACATATACATATATATATCCGTCCGATTTTACATAAATGGTGCACCAACCTTCTACTGTTTGTCCGATTAACACGATTTGTGCACAACGTATCAATTTGAAACTTGAATAACGAAATTGATGTAGATGCTGTCATAGCTCCCATATGTATTTCGAATGGATGTGTGAATGAAATTAAAATTTTAACAGTGCGGCGACCGAATAGCCTGTATTAATTTTGCTGTAAGTCGTTTTTCATAAATTTGTCCCATGGTACGAAGTCAACTTTAAATCTGCCCGAATGAAATTAAATTTATCATAGGTTGCAGAAAGACTTGCGTATTTTTCATATGAACAATATACCCAAAGTGGTGAAGGGGGATCCGACTTTACTGCTTTCCTTACCGGTTTCTGTTACAATCATATGCACCAAAGTGGTGAAGGGTATCATATAGTCGGCCCAGTCCGACTTTACTGCTTTCCTTACCGGTTTCTGTTACAATCATATGCACAAAGACATAATACCCTGTACATCAGTGTGGTGAAAGGTATACAAAATCCACTGTCTCGCAGAAAAATATTTAAAAAATTCCACGTTTAATGATAGTCTCCGAAAAATATTATAAAAATCCACGCTAAAAATCAACAAAATGGCGGACCATTGAAAAAAATATATTTGGAAAATCGCCAATTTTTTACCACAAACCAAGTTAAAAAATAAGGAAACGTCCCAAATTTTGGAATCGATCGGATTATTAGTTTTTGAATTATCGTGCCCGCCAATTACAAAAACGCTGTTTGGCGTCACTTGATGCTAGCACAATAAAGCGGCTATATCTTCAAGAGTTGTTGTGATTTTCACTTGAAATTTCATGAGGTGAATTTATGTAATGTAATGTAAACCGTGAAAGGAGGGCGGGGGTCCCTTTTATGATATTCCCTTCGATAAAGATTTTTTAAAAATCGACGCTCATAAAAAATTTTTAAAGTCCGCGCTAAAATACCTAAAACACCCGAAGTATAGACAATCAAAATATATATTTTTAAATATCCACGGCTATCTGATTTTGTATACCTTCCACCATAGTATGGACGGTATATTAATTTTCTTTTTCCGTTTGTAACTCATCGAAATAATCATGTTCGACCATATGGGGTTCTTGAGCGCGTTTTTCAACCGTTTTTCACTGAAATTTGGTACATTGGGTTCTTATTGGATACTAAATGTCTCCACAAAAATTATAAATATAGGTCCACTTTTTCTGGTAGCCCCCATATAACGGTACCTCCTAATTTTCAGTATTTTAAGGGTTTTGATCGCATTTTTCCGCCGAATTAGCTGTAATTTAGTATTTTGAGTTTTTAATAGGTACCAAATCTCTCCACAAAAAATTATGAATATAGGTTCATTTTTTTCGGATAGCCCCCATACAATGGTACCCCCAATTTTCGGTATTTTGGGGTTCTTGAGCGCGTTTTTCAACCGAATTTGCTGCAATTTGGTATTTTTGTAGTCGTATAAGGTAACAAATCTCCCTACCAAAAATAATTTATATTCGCCCCGTTTTTGGGGTAGTCCCCATATAACGCCCTTTTTATATTAAAATAGTTATCTAATTTGTTGTCCGTTTTGGGTTTGGTTCTAAGAGTCTGTCGTTTCCAAAGAAGCATGGGGTCTAGAATCAATATGTTCCCTATATTTTCATTTCTAGTACCTGTCAGTATATCTATGGTGGAGGGTATCCAAAGTTCGGCCCGGCCGAACTTAACGCTTTTTTACTTGTTTTTATTTTTTAAATTCACACTAAAATATTGATGTTCAATAAAATTGTATTGAAAATCCAGGAAAGTTCTTCTAAAAATGTTTGAAAAGTCCTAACGAAACCTATTTTTAAAAATTCTACCTTGAGAATAGAACTCCAAAAACAATTTTCAAAATACAAGCTTCAGAACAGTCTCTTCAAAAAAAAAATATTTTTAAAATCTACGCTCATAAAAGAATGTATTTTGTGCAATATATATTTGCATAAATTCAATTTTTATTTTCTGTTTTACTCTCACATTTTTCCCATATTTCTCTCAATCTCCATCCTAACATGTCCTTGTTATTAAAAATGAATGGGTGATTGTACTTTAATGTGTACATTTGTCTGTAGACTTTGTTGAATGACTGTCTGTCTGCCTTTCGATATAACACATGTGTATTGCACATTCTTGTAGAAGGGTAGAAAAATATAAACAAAAATCACACACAGCAAAACACATACATCCATGCAAACTCCACGGCAAGGCAGTTAGTCACAGGTATCTTCCATAACAAATCGTCTATTTTTTATGCACCATCCCCTTGTTCGTAAACAAAAAATATTGCAAAGACATGCCAACGAGAGGAACACTGTGGAATGAAATGGAAATGACAGACCGCTTGGCAAACGAAGCAGTTTTACAATACATGCGCATTACAATCACAAAATGTAAACAAACAAGACCAACTGTCAAACTCCGTTTGTCAAGGGGGTAGTTTTGAGTCTTCAGGATTACATCCCTTTTGCAAATTTGACATGTAAACAAAACATTTTTAGTGCCATACAGAGATAAAGAGAGAGCAGAATTTCATATTTACTCTCATTTAATCCAAAAACGGCTCTCTGTTTTTGTACTTTGAGAATGAAACAAATGACATTTGCAGCTGTCAAAACGAAATCTCAACTTCGTTTGTGGTCGATTTTTTTAACAAACAAATATAGTTTGCTTAAAAATTGTTAATAATATTGCATTAAAATCGGGAATGGTGTGGAAAATGTCTAACTAACTAATAGACGAAGTGCGTTCTAGTGAAATTTTCACCATAAATTGGTGAAAACTTAAAAATTTGCGGAGTTTTTAGTGTGTGTTTATATCGTGGTGTTTAGTGTTGTATGGCATTAGCACTTCCCCTGGGACACAAAGAGTGCTGGTGCCAATCCCTTTTGTGATTTCTTGTTTATATTTGAAATTTATTGTGTGAGTGAGATTTTTTAAAATAATTAATTATTTTACAAGAAGCAAAGGCAGTTTGTGGATATTTTGCCCATTGTTAATTTGTGTGTAAAAGTAAGTTTTTATTTCGTGAATTGCTGACCTCTTTGCGAGAGCATTTTTTTGTTGTTCCTTTTGTTGTCAGTGACCCCCCTCTTGAAATGTATAAAAATGTGTGTATATTTTGCTGTGAAATTGGAACACCGATTGTTTTGCTGCCGAAACACATTGAGATATGAAAATTAGCTACAACATAAATAGGAAATAAATTATACACATATAGAAATTATGTTTATAGCCTTATCTTGTTTGAGGAGAACAATAAAATATTATTCTTATTTCCTATTTTGCAATATATACGAACTGTTCGAACTGTATCACTTTATTTTGCAAGTATTTTAAAACATATACTTTATAAAATCAGTATGGAAAGCAAAAAATCGGACGGGGCCATTTACGACTTCTTTAAGATTCACAGCTACGAGCAGACGTTTAGAAAAATATTTTTTTAAAAACCTCGACCTACTGATAGATCCTCATTTTTATAAAGAACTCCAATTGATAGATCCTCAGAAAATTATTTTTATAAATCCACCACTACGGAAAGACCCTCAGAAATATATTTAAAAGAAATTCACGGATAGATCGTCAAAAACTATTTTTAAACCAGTGAGGAAAGTAGTAAAGTCGGACTGTGCCGACTATATGGTACCCTTCACTACTTTGGGTATAGTGTACGTATGTATCCTAACAGACGTCACCTTTTCGAAGGAACATTGCCATGAAATTGAATAAACTTAAATATGTGATCTTTATTTATAAGTAAACCGACTAACATCAATCCCAACACATGCCATTCTGAATTTTGAATTCTGAATTCTAAATTTTGTAAATAGATTTAAAGCAAACTTTATACACGATAATTGGTATGTTTCACTGTTTGAAATGTAATATCAATCAGGCATCCATTGATTATTTGGTGTACAATAAACATGAGTAGGTCGAAATTATATATGTCAGCTATGCTACATCTAAATCTGAAACGATTTCAAGGAAACTTGGCAGAAATTAATTTATACTAATTTCAGTACGTTGTGTCAATGGGTCTTTAGTGCACCATTTACTTGAAATCGGACGAAAATCTATAGGAGCTATATGAAAATGGGAGCTGATTTAAAAAAACTTGACACACGAAACTTCAGCACTTTGTACAAAATTGTGTGCAGTCGGGCAAACTTTGGGGTTTTAGTGCACAATTTACATTAAATCGGACGAAAATATATATGGGAGCTTTGTCTAAATCTGAATCGATTTTCACATTCTAGACTTAATTCATTATGCTATGCAGAAATTCGTGCAAATATTGACTTTGGAACACTATTTACATTAAATCGGACAAAAATATATATGGGAGCTACATCTATACCTGAACAGATTTTCAGATTTTCGAAACTCAGTGCACATCATTCTGAATCTAATTCAGTATCTTATGCCAAATTTCATGCAAATCGAAAGATATATAGGGACTTTGGAAACCCATTTACCTTAAATCGGACGATATATATATATCTAAATCTGACCCGATTTACTTGAAACTTGACACACGTCAATCTAGACTCAATTAAGTAGACTATGGCAATTTTCGATTAAATCGAAGGATATATAGGGAATTTAGTGCACCATTTACATAAAATCAGAAGAAACTATGCATGAGAGCTATATCTTAGTGTGAACCGATTTTCTCGAAACTTCTCTAAACCCTCAGGTAAATCGACTCAGAAAGTGTTTCTATGCATATTCTCAAAAGTAACATATTTTTATCATGTGTCTTTTTGCATGTTACAAGCATATCCAGAAATGCATAATAACCTGTACGAAGGGTGGTGAAGGGTATACTAAAGCCGCTGATGAGTTCCGAACTGTTTATACAAGAAATTACAAATTGTCGGTTTGAATATCGTAGGAACACGAGCACACTCAAAATGGGTGGGATATATGAGAGCTATGTCAAAACCACCCACCATGAAACGGGAATGCAAATTATAAACGTCCTATAACCATGAAAAATACTAAATTTGTTCCATAATCCGATCTTAAAAAAGATTTCCAGCAGGATGTTAAAAAGATCACACGACAAACTTTTACCTTGTCTGATTCCTCGTTCATTATTAAAGGCTCCGACAGATCCTTTCTGACTTTAACTGCTGATCTTGTGCCAGTTAAAGTTATCCAGCATAACCGTATTAATTTTGCAGGAATGCCGAACTCAGACATGACTTCAAACACTTCTGAACGGATACTGCTGTCGAATGCGAATTATAGTCGACGAATAGGTGGAATAAGTCGATGTGTTTTTCGTCGGTCGTTTCCAGCATTTGGTCTCCAAAGTTGACCAAATCCACTATAGACCAGATTTGGATTATAGTGGATTTGGATTTGGTCTATAGTGGATTTGGTCAACTAACCCAGAGCTTAGAGTCCACAATTGAGACGAAAATGTGACCTGGGCTTTGCCACGTTAAAGCCAATCAGAGCCGTTCCTTGTCATCTATCATCGGAATACAATATTTCAATCACTTCAGTTGAAATTACGTTTAGATCGACTAGAATACCCAAAATGGGTATAAGAAATGTTCTGCGCAGACATTGTTTACCCGCAATGTGGAAAGAATGCAAATGTCAGCTACTTTGATTCGAAAATTCTATGGTCATGAAAAATGCTTTATAATGTAAAAAATGTATGAAAAAATGAGACCGGAAGAAGCTTTTGCTAAACATAACCATGTTTTAACAATTTTCTCATTCCCACAACCTTCTTAAAATACGTGGAAATTCGTTAACCGACTTTCACGGAAATTGTGCACCAAATAACCAACCTGTATCCGATTGTGATGAAATTATGCGCGACACGCTGTGATACAGCATAAAGAATTACGTGTGTTATGTTTGCGTTAAATCGGACCAGATTTCTGTATATAACTCTCATACATAATTGTGTCTAGTCACATACAAATGAAACACCATAGACCCAAAGTTTGCCCGATTGCAGAATGAGATTGCTGTAACAGATAGTTTGCCCCGTCCCACTTTCATTATTTCCTAACAGATTAATTTTATGGAATCTGTCATACAATGTTGTGATTTTATCGGTTTACAACATTTTAATTGCTTTTAACTAGGCCAGCTCAATATACCATACAATATGTATGGCAATAAAAAAAGAACACCAATCGAACATCACGCACGCTCATGTTTATTCAATAAAGCTTCCATTCGATTGTTTGTAAGAAAAATACTCTGATCTACCAAAAATAAACTTTATCTAAACAATGTGAACTAAATTTTAAAATAAGCATCAGCATAATGAATCCGACCAGCTATGACATACGTACGTCAAAAGGAGATTTCACTTCATCAACCATGTATTGGCCCAAATGAATCTACAACGAAGGAGATGGAGAAGAAAAAACATTAAAATTCTAAACGCCTAAACAAAATGAAATTGTACAAATAAACTAATTGCCTCAGAGGATATTTTACAACATTAGTTGTAGCAGTAGTACGGAAGAGAAAAGCTGTGGTATTAACAGAAATCTACACAGAAAACACCATATCCATACTAAATACTAAGCTAATACGAACAAAAACACACATACATAGGCAGAGAGAAAGTATAGACAACATTGTACAGAACCACATTCTCCCATCCAATCGAAGGCATCAATACATCGTCGAGTTTTACATTAAACATATTGAATGAATAAAACATTGTAAATACAAGTGTTCCGACTCGATGTTAGTGGTTCCTTTCCTTGTCCAACACCAACATTTTACATTCTAACATTCTGAGTGCTATAGATAATGCCGAAGGTTATTGTAAACAGAAGAGATGTGTGGAAGAAAACTTATCTGAAAAAATTTTTAAGTGAAACAAATAATGGTCCAGAATTTTAATGTAATTTATTTTTGCAATATAAATACCACCACCTGTTCTAAACAGTGGATGGCAGAAGTGATGTGGGCAAGAATTTAGGTATTGTGTAAATGGGAAATCTGTTGATATATTTATTTGAGATGCATTGGAATTTTGAAATAATATTTTCCTTTAATATCCAACAAAGAATTTTAAAATTAAATTCATTTCGCCGTTGTATTCAATTAGCAGAATTTTAAAATTTTCTAGAGGCTCCAAATAGTACATAAATTATTCGTCAGAATAAAATTAGATTTAAGTATGCGGTCGATCAGCTTTTAGAAATTACGATGAAGCCCTTAAATCAAATTTATATATTACGTATAAGATTTGAAATTTTGCAAATACATTTGTACTACTCCTTGGACGTTTGACATTAGGTCTACGTTTTGGAATGGTCACCATTAAACGGTATCTCCCATTTGATTTTGAGCAAAATTTGGAACGAAACTGACTTTTATGGGGTGTCAAATCATTCCACTGAAAATTATCTATTTCGTTTTGGAATAGCCCACATATAACGGAACCCTCCAATATTTTGGGGATTTTTTGTATTTTCAACCGAATCACGTCTAATTTGGGTATCAACATGCCATAAATCGGTCGAGATCTTTACATGGGGACTATATTATTACTATGTGCTAATAGGTTGTTTATGCTCTGAAATAGATAATAATCAAAATTACTATTACTTAGTTTGGGAAACTGGGGTTGGAACTTCACCTTACGAATATTAAACGGGCTATTTATAAATAATAATGGGTCGATTACGGATGACAACCATAGTTTAGTTGCGTTGCCCGTTGCCAAATTTGCATTATGGATGGCAACTGTTGTCAACTGCAGTTGCTTCAAATATAATTTTTCGGCAACCATTTATTTCTGGTTGCTGTTTATAACAACTGAACTTTGTAGGCTTCCCATAATTGTTAATATTACTACAAAAGAACAATTTGAGGTCCTTATTGCCCGGAAGCTCACCCAAATGTAGCACGCTGCGTGCGGACTTTTGGTAAAACCAAAGCCACTATCGGTTATGTGTGGAAGGCCATTACAGAAGACCTTAACTGCTATGGCCCACCAACACGCATTCCAAATGAATGACAGAAAGTGGCGAACATCTTCTTTTGGGTCCATGATATGTACGAGTGTATCATCAATACGTCCGACAACACCCGGGAACTTTGTTTTCGAATAAAAAAATTTTATTCTTCCCTTTTTTCCTCCTCAGTTAATTTGGATACAATCTAAATTTTACACAGTTTTTCCTCTATTAGCCGGATAACTTCGGCGAAAACTACCGACATTGTCGGTTGAGCCATGCCAAGTTTAAAGTCATTGCTATGGGACTTTTGAAAACTTCTCTTCACAAAAAACATCAGAGCTGCACACATTTTTAAGAGAGGAGGAAGTGCTGTTGACCGCCAGGCTTTTCGGAAATCAGGGTTTAAGGCTTCATCTATGTACACAACGGCATCTTTTGGTAGTCGAAAATACGCCTTCAAGTTAATATGAGCAGTTGATAGAACATTTCTCTAAACGTCAGCAGCTACTCATAGAACTGATGGTAGTTCTAATAGATTTATCTCTTAAATGCCTTCTAATAAATGACACACCTTGAACATAATTTTCATCATCAAACAATAGTTCCACTGACCTTATCATCACATATAATTAGTTTTTCTGAAATGTTTTTTCATTGTTTTGTTTATTTACAATATTTCTAGTTGTAGAAATGTCAAAACAGTATTATCGACAGCAACTGAAAAAAGTTGATATCCATAATGTTAAGTTTTATTTCAATTGAGTTGCCAGTTGAACTCGCAACTGGAGATTGGTTGCTTTCCATAATCGACCCATAAATTATTTTGAATAATTTCTGAAGAGAATTGTATTATTTTTTTTTATTTAGATGATAAAATTCGGTTAAAAACTTAATAATACTGAAAATATGGGGCGGAACTAGATACCTTACCACACAAATGTGTATTGCCCTCAAGTCTTACAACCACTAAAATGGAAAAATTCGGCAAAAAATTCAAAACACTGACAATGGGGGCGAAACCCTCATATGTGGGCCTATGGCAGAACATTGACCTATATTGATCATTTTCTATGTATATGTATGTCTGAATGTTCAAGAACCCCTTTATACAGTCACATTTCTCGAAAATTGCGGTTAAAGACTTCAAAATATCGAAAATTTGTCGTACTGTTATATGGGAACTACATACAGGGTGAGATGAAAAAAACTGCAACCAATTTCAGATTTCTGTCATATCTAAGCCACTCGTCCGAAAACTGTTAAATTTTTTCCAGTGACAGTTCATTATATTGTTTACAAGCGTACAAAAGCATTTTGGTAAGAATTTTCCAGAAAAAAGTTTTTCGTGATGGAACAGAAAGCAAATAGACTGAAAAGAGCTAAAGAGCATGGCCGAATGTGATGAACTGCCGAATTTGGTTTTCTTCGATGAGAAAACATTCGTTGTCCAGCAGTTTGTAAACAAACAAAATGATCGTATTTACTTACCAAAGAGGTCAACTGAAAATGTGATCCTTTGGTTGGCCACCATGGTGATGGTGTAGGCCGCCATAACAGTTGATGGTAGCTCTTCGCTCGTATTAATCGACCGTGTCATCAGAATAAATGCAGAATATATTCGCGAAAATATTCTGGTGGGTGTATTAAAGCCTTGGGCACGCACACATTTTGGTCGGAGACCTTGGACATTCCAACAGGACCAATCTGAGTGCGATGGTGGTCGCACCACCAGAAATGGTTACAAAATGAGGTTCCTCGCTTCATTTCCAGCGCACAATGGCCACCAACATCTCCTGATACCAATCCGTTAGACTATTGTGTCTGGAGTATTTTGGAAAGCAAGATTGGCACTAAAAAATACCAAAGTGTCGATCACCTCAAGCAAGCGCTTCGCCGGGAATGGGCAAAAGTACGGCAGAGCACCAATCGGGCAGCGTTTCTTTCGCCAAAGGTTACCAATTCGAACAATTCTAAACGTATTCTAAAAGTTTACGATATTTCCGACATTTCTGCTTTCATTGAATAAAATTAAACCAGTAAGGAAAGTAGTAAAGTCGGACGGGCCGACTATATGATACCCTTCACCACTATGGGTATATTCAACAGATGGGATCCTAACGGACGTCGCATTTTTGAATGATCATTAACATTAAATTAAACATTTCATTCCGCAACCTATACTAAATTTTGGTCAGATATAGAGTTGCTTCTTACAATGGGAAATTATGTAAATAAATTCAAAGCAAAATATCGAAATCTAAACCGATATCTTCATTTACTTATAAATCCAAATTTCGTGAAAATCTAAGGATATATAGGGACTCTGGTGCACCATTTACATAAAATCGGACGAATATATATATATATATATATAAATCTGTACCGATTTTCAGGACATTTTACATACGTCGTTCTAGGCTTAATTCAGAATATTATGCCATATTTCGTGCAAATCGAAGGATATATAGGGACTTTGGTGCACCATTTACATGAAGTCGGACAAAACTATATATGGGAGCTATATCTAAATCTGGACCGATTTTCTCGAAACTTAGCACACGTCATTCTTGACCTAATTCAGTACTTTATGCCAAATTTCGAGCAAATCAAAAGCATGCATAGGGGCTTTGGTGCCCCATTTACCTTCAATCGGACGAAAATATATATGGGGGCTATATCTCAATCTAGACCGATTTTCACGAAACTTAGCACACCTCATTCTAGACTTAATTCAGTACGCTGTCCCAAATTTCATCCAAATCGAAAGGTATATAGGGACTTTGGTGCACCATTTACATTAAATCGGACAAAACTATATATGGGAGCTATATCCAAATCGAATGATATATAGGGACTTTGGTGCACCATTTACCTTTAATCGGACGAAATTATAAATGTGAGCTATATCTAAATCTGAACCAATTTTTGGGAAACTTGGCACACATCATTCTGTACCTAATTCAGTACTCTATGGCAAATTTCGTGCAAATCGAAAGATATATAGGGACTTTTGGGTCAGCATTTACATGAAATCGGACGAAACTATATATGGGAGCTATATCTAAAACTGGGCCAATTTTCTCGAAACTTGGCAGACATCATCTAGACCTAAAAGATTAGGCTGTACCAAATTTCGTGGAAATCGAAAGATATATAGGGACATTGGGGCACCATTTACATGAAATCGGACGAAACTATATATGGGAGCTATATCTAAATCTGGACCGATTTTCTCGAAACTTGGCAGGCGTCATTCTAGGCTCAATTCAGTACGTTATGCCAAATTTCGTGCAAATCAAAAGATATATAGGGACTTTGGGGCACCATTTACATGAAATCGGACGAAACTATATATGGGAGCTATATCTAAATCTGGACCGATTTTCTCGAAACTTGGCAGACATCATTCTAGGCTCAATTCAGTACGTTATGCCTAATTTAGTGCAAATCGAAGGATATATAGGGACTTTGGCACACCATTTACATGAAATCGGACGAAACTATATATGGGAGCTATATCTAAATCTGGACCGATTTTCTCGAAACTTGGCGGACATCATTCTAGGCTCAATTCAGTACGTTGTGCCAAATTTCGTGCAAATCGAAATATATATAGGGACTTTGGGGCACCATTTACATGAAATCGGACGAAACTATATATGGGAGCTATATCTAAATCTGGACCGATTTTCATGAAACTTGGCAGACATCATTCTAGACCTTAATGATAAGGCTGTACCAAATTTCGTGCAAATCGAAAGATATATAGGGACATTGGGTCACCATTTACATGAAATCGGACGAAACTATATATGGGAGCTATATCTAAATCTGGACCGATTTTCTCGAAACTTGGCAGACATCATTCTAGGCTCAATTCAGTACGTTAAGCCTAATTTAGTGCAAATCGAAGGATATATAGGGACTTTGGCACACCATTTACATGAAATCGGACGAAACTATATATGGGAGCTATATCTAAATCTGGGCCGATTTTCTCGAAACTTGGCAGACATCACTCTAGGCTCAATTCAGTACGTTGTGCCAAATTTCGTGCAAATCGAAATATATATAGGGACTTTGGGGCACCATTTACATGAAATCGGACGAAACTATATATGGGAGCTATATCTAAATCTGGACCGATTTTCATGAAACTTGGCAGACATCATTCTAGACCTAAATGATAAGGCTGTACCAAATTTCGTGCAAATCGAAAGATATATAGGGACCGTTTACATTAAATCGGTAAAATATATATATGGGAGCTATATCTAAATCTGAACCGATTTTTCCCAATTTCAATAGGGTTCGTCCTTGGGCCAAACAAATGAGCTGTACCAAATTTCATCCAATTCGGATCATAAATGCGACCTGTACTTTGTTTACAATTTAACATGGACAGACGGACGGACGGACGGACATGCATAAATCGACTCAGAAAGTGATTCTATGCATATTCTCAAAAGGAACCATGGGTCTATCTCGATTATTTTTGCCTGTTACAAACATATGCACAAAGACATAATACCCTGTACCACAGTGTGGTGAAGGGTATAAAAAAAGCGTAAAAATTATGGCGATTGACTTTGTTGCAGTTTTTTTTATCTCACCCTGTATAATGGTACCCCATAATTTTGGTTGTTTTGAAGGTTTCAGACATGTTTTGCATTGTGTATGTGGGTTTATCTATATGTATAGCCCCGTTAAAAAACTCAGCCGCATAATAGATATATTTTAGCCTTATGACGTAGCTGTAATTTAACATTTCGGGACCCTGTGGGCCATGTACCACACTGTGGTACAGGGTATTATGTCTTTGTGCATATGTTTGTGACTGGCAAAAGTATACGATATAGACCCATAGTTCCTTTTGAGAATATGCATAGAATCACTTTCTGAGTCGATTTGTGCATGTCCGTCCGTCTGTTGATGTTAAATTGTAAACAAATTACAGGTCGCATTTATAATCCGATTTGGATGAAATTTGGCACAGCTCATTTGTTTGGCCCAAGGACGAACCCTATTGAAATTGGGAAAAATCGGTTCAGATTTAGATATAGCTCCCAAATATATTTTCGTGCGAATTAAGGTAAATGGTGCACCAAAGTCCCTATATATCTTTCGATTTGCACGAAATTTGGTATAACGTACTGAATTGAGCCTAGAATGATGTCTGCCAAGTTTCGTGAATATCGGTCCAGATTTAGATATAGCTCCCATATATAGTTTCGTTCGATTTCATGTAAATGGTGCACCGAAGTCCCTATATATCTTTCGATTTGCACGAAATTTGGCATAACGTACTGAATTGAGCCTAGAAGGATGTGTGTCGGTTCAGATTTAGATATAGCTCCCATATATATTTTCGTCCGATATCATTCGATTTGCACGAAATTTGGCATAGCGTACTGAATGAAGCCTATAGTGATGTGTGCCGAAATTCGTGGACATCGTTTCAGATTTAGGTATAGCTCCCATATATATTTTCGTCCGATATCATTCGATTTGCACGAAATTTGGCATAGCGTACTGAAGTAAGCCTATAGTGATGTGTGCCAAGTTTCGTGGAAATCGGTTCATATTTGTATATAGCTTCCGTATATATTTTCGTCCAATTTGAAGTAAATGGTGCATTAAACTCCTCATGTTCGTCAGGTTGACATAAAATTGTGCACAACATACAAAATTCATCCAATTTCATGTTAATGGTCCTTCAAATATATTGAAGATATTTTTGACGTTTTCATAGCTTTATCTTATTTGGAATATCCGTTAAGGAATTATTTATATCGTGTCTTCATGTATGGTGAGGCCACCGGGTATTTACTTTACTTATAATTTTCGTATGTTGATATTTGTACAGTGTGAGATCCATGTACATACGTCACCATATCGAACGCATAAAATTTGATTACTATTTTTTGCTCCAAATGTAAAGGGAATATTTTTCAATTTCCTAAAATTGTATAATCCAATATGTACTTTGAACAATTTCGTTAAGTAAAAGTAAACCGAAATGTGTAATTTACAAAACTTACGAAATTTTGTAAATTTCTAAACTAATCCAATAAATTGTGGTTGTATGTGTGTGTGTGCTATAAAACTATTGCTAAAAATTTTAAATTTTACCACAAACTGTAATAAAATACATAGTCATCAACATGTTACAGCTGCTGCTGCTGCTGCTACATCAACATAAACTTTAACCCAGAAACCCATAATTATTCAATATTTAATATCTTCCTAAGCTAAGCAGAGCAAATCTTATTTGTATGTATGTATGCATGGCCTGTATGTAGCTATTGGCGCCACTATAGTTCTACATTTCATGTCAGCATCACGTATATTATACGCCTGAGAATATATACATTTGCGGAATAGCAACTACCTCTAGTGCAACTAATGAAATGTTTAACAACTACTTAAGTGTTAAACAAATCCCAATGACCCATAATATTAGCATAATAAACCCAAAGAGAGGGAAAGGGAGAATGAGAGAAATGTATACATGCACCTTCATATCTATTATATACGTACTATAACTAATAAAAAATATAAGGATGCTTATATGCCGGTGTATCTATGTGGGCTTGTTTGCGAGTTAAGTTTCACGTCTCTAGCTCCAAGTTAGTCTAACGAAGTATGTTGGAGGTTTGATTATAACTAGAACGGAGAAAAATAGAAGTTTACATAACTAACATAATCATAACCATTGCATTTGATAGACACCATTCTGTTCTAGTAAGACAATGTTCAACTACCTATGAGAGATATTATCATAAAAAGTGGATCATTTAAATTAATATTAGGGATTGTATATTTTTATATTTTGAAGATAAAAAATTATTTCTTACACAAGTTGGAGTGTATATTAAGCTTGTTCTTCCATTTGCAAAATCGCCAAATATTCACAAGACATCCAATAATGTATAAAAATTCTGGATCAGAATAAAATCCCATGTCGATTTACATCAATCCATCTGTTCTTTGAAATCACAATAGAGCATGCAAAATTTAAGATTGAGCTTTGAAATTTGCCTCAGACATTGCTATTACTCCTAGGTTGTTTGGTCATGTTTTTCCACCGAAAAGGCTATTATTTGGTATTCCTGTTGGGTAGCAAATCGCCCTTCCATCCCCCAATCGTTGGTAATTTGGGCACATTTTTCTATCGAATTGGCTCCAATTTGATATTTTAGAAAATCTCCCTAAAAAAATCTTATCAAAATTGATTCATGTTATGAGCACCGCATTGTTTTGTGTTTTGGTGATGTTGGGAGCTTTTTCCATCAAATTGGGTCTTATTTGATATTAATGTAATGTCATTGTGCATTAAGTCTCCCTACCAGAAATTATCAATATAGGTCAGTGTTGGTTCGTGCAGTCCCATATAACAAACTGAATTAACTGTGATTGGATATTTTGGGGTGTCATGGGGTATCAAATCTTCCTACTAAAAACAATATAGCAGTACCTCCCCTTTTCTGATTTTAACCACATTTTACCACGGAAGTAGTTGTAAGTTCGCATTGCGGGGTTTTGGCATACCTTTGCAGGAAATTTTAAATGTATGCCAAGATTTGCAATTATACAAAATTACCGACTTATTTTAGATATTTTGAAGTTTTTAGCCACGTTCTCCATTGAAGTGGTTGTCATTTGGCATTCCAGGTTCATATAGGATAAAATCATTTATGCATGAAATCAGGAATTCCTAACGAAGTTTTTACTTTTTATACCCTTCACCACACTGTGGTACAGGGTATTATGTCTTTGTGCGTATGTTTGTAACAGGCAAAAGGAAACGAGATAGACCCATGGTTCCTTTTGAGAATATGCACAGAATCACTTCTTAAGTCGATTTAAGCATGCCCGTCCGTCCATCCATCTGTCTGTCTCTCTGTCCATGTATTTTTGTGAGCAAAGTACAGGTCGCATTTATGATCCGAATTGGATGAAACTTGGCACAGCTCATTTGTTTGGCCCAAGGACGAACCCTATATAAATTGGGAAAAATCGGTTCAGATTTAGATATAGCTCCCATATATATTTTCGTCCGATTTACTGTAAATGGTGTACCAAAGTCCCTACATATTTATCGATTTGCACGAAATTTGGTATAACATACTGAATGGGGCCTAGAGTGATGTCTGCCAAATTTCGTGAAAATCGGTCAAGATTTAGACATAGCTCCCATATATAGTTTCGTCCGATTTACTGTAAATGGTGTACCAAAGTCCCTACATATTTATCGATTTGCACGAAATTTGGCACAACGTACTGAATTGAGCCTAGAGTGATGTCTGCCAAGTTTCGTGAAAATCGGTCTAGATTTAGATATAGCTCCCATATATAGTTTCGTCCGATTTCATGTAAATGGTGCATCAAAGTCCCTATATATCTTTTGATTTTCACGAAATTTGGCATAGCGTACTGAATTGAGCCTAGAATGATGTCTGGTATGTTTCGTGAAAATCGGTCCAGATTTAGATATAGCTCCCATATATAGTTTAGTCCGATTTCATGTAAATGGTGCACCAAGGTCCCATATATCTTTCGATTTGCACGAAATTTGGCATAACATACTGAATTGATGCTGGAATGATGTGTGCTGAGTTTCGTGAAAATCGATTCAGATTATGATATATATATATTTTCGTTCGATTTAATCTAAATAATGTACCAAGTTCTTACATTGCATAGCGTTTTGAATTTAATCCAGAATAATGTGTGCCAAGTTTAGTGAAAATCGGTTGAGATTTAGATGTAGCTCCCTTATATTATAGATAGATTTTAAGTAATTGACGCACCAAGGAACCAATATTTGGCTGATAGGAACAAAACGTACTGAAATCAGTATAGCCTAACCTGTGACAAGTTTCGTTGAAATCGGTTCATATTTGGATATAGCATCCATATATAAGTAAATTGTGCATCAAACTCCTCATATTTGTTAGAATATCGTAGTTGGGTTTTCTAGAAGTACAGACCTAGCCCAACGGATGACCTTTTGATATTTGTTTGAAGTCGATTTACATACTTTTGTTCCATTGTAACAAACGAATGACATGTTTATGGATAGATCTAGGTCGTTTCACATGTAGATAAATATCACATAGTTTATTTCATACAATTTCATGATAATAGTCCTGTTTAATGTACTCATAGTGGTGATGGGTATCATATAGTCGGCCCCGTCTGACTTTACTACTTTTCTTACTGATTTCAATTGAATTGACTATAATAAAATATTTTATTTATATTTTATAATATTTTTAATATATAATAATAATGTAATATTTTATATAGTCAAATATTTTGTAGCAAAGCTTCCTATTATAAATGTTCAATACCGGTCCTTGTTTTGGGATTGGTTTAGTATATATATATATTGAGAAATTGAGCTATATCAGTCCTAAATTAGGTATAACACCTCATATCATGATAACTACAAATGTTTGGTAATTCGATACACAATGTAATCAATATTAGGCCCGCTTTAGGTGTAGCCTCCAGGGACGTACCCATGCATTCTTTTTCTGCAATGACAATTTTCATATTGAAGCTGCAGCTTCAACCCAGCTTCCCAAAATAAAAACTGGGTAGGTTGGTGATGGCCCCATATAACTGCGACCTTTAAATTTGCAGTATTTTGAGGTGTTCCACCCTATCATGCCTCGTCAATATTGGCCGACTTTTTGGGGTTTTTTAGAAAAAATCTGCATTAAAGATTTTTGAAATTTGTATTTGGAGTACATTCTGGTTTACATAAATCGGTTTGTAGAAATGTCGGTATAGGTTCACTTCTTGGTATGTTTCCTATATTTTCATTTCAAGTACCTGTCAATATACTTATGGTGGAGGGTATCTAACATAAAATATTATGTATTACGAAGTGATTACAATTCCCGGGTCAATTTGGGTAAGCATTTTAAGTATAAGTCCATGTTCATACATGACCACCATACAAAGGTCACACGCCATTTTCAGAGTGTTCGAAGTCCTAGCCCAATTTTCCAAATCTCCAGGCAGCAATTTACCATGACATCATCCCCGTATTAATAGGATGTCGCTTGATGTTAGGTATTTTGTATGTCCACCTCATGGTGAAGGTTCGGGTCGACCAAATTTAAGGGCTTCTACATTTGTTCAGTTCTTTGGAAAATATTCCTTTAGAATATATATATATATATATCTCAACACTTGCTGATCCTTTATAAAAATACATATTTTTTTAAATACACGCCTGTTAGTCCTATAGATTTTTTTTTCAAATCCATAAATTTTTTTTAGATTTTTGAAGAGAACACTTTCTAGAAGACCAGTAGATTTTTAAAAAATATTATCTGGAGGGTCATCGTGGGTAAATTTTTTTAGGAGCGGAAGATTAATTTTATATTCCTTTAGCTTTAGAAAGTCTATGGCCATGGGAATTACTTATTTAGTTCCCTTTGCTCAAACACAACATTGTCGTACTGCTTCCTCATTCCTTTTTGGGCTCCATCATTATCCCCTATGAGATGGCAGACTCATTTTTATTAAATATGAATTCAGTTTCCATGTGTTGCTTTTGTTATTAATATTTTTTTAAAGACTTCCATCCAATAAATGCGTAACGGAAAATGTTCTTTCAATATATTTTTTTTTTCAAATCCACGCTTGTTGGTCCTTTAGAAAATATTCTTTTAGAAGATCCACGCTTGTTGGTCCTTTAGAAAATATTCTTTTAGAAAATCCACGCTTGTTGGTCCTTTAGAAAATATTCTTTTAAAAAATCCACGCTTGTTGGTCCTTTACAAAATATTATTTTAGAAAATCCACGCTTGTTGGTCCTTTAGAAAATATTATTTTAGAAAATCCACGCTTGTTGGTCCTTTAGAAAATATTCTTTTAGAAAATCCACGCTTGTTGGTCCTTTAGAAAATATTCTTTTAAAAATCTACGCTTGATGGTCCTTTGGAAGTAGCACGTTTGTCGGTCCTCTATAAAGTATTTTTTTAAACCAAGCTTGTTGGTCCGTTAGAAAATATTCTTTGTTGGCCCTTAAGAAAATATTATTTAAAAAGATCCACGCTTCTTGATATTTTAGAAAATATTCTTAAAAAAAACGCTTTTTGATCCTTTACTCTTTTAAAAATCCACGCTTGTGTGTCCCTTCGATAATATTCCTTAAAAATATCCACGTTGGTCCTTAAGAACATATTCTTTAAAAATCCACGCTTGTTGATCCTTTGGAAAATATTATTTTAGAAATCCACGCTTGTTGTTCCATTCGAAATTATTTTTTTTTAATCCACCCTTGTAGTTCCTTTAGAAAATATACATAAAAAATACGCTTGTTGATCCTTTGGAAAATATTCTCTAAAAATTCACGCTTGTTTGTGCTTTAAAAAATATTCTTTAAAAATTCGAAAAGTTTTAAAAATTGCAATATTATTTTTCTCTTTCTAACCTTAAAGCATATTCTCAATATGCAATATGTTTTTCGAAATTTTAACTTTTTGTCCAAATTGTTCCTTTCCTTTCAAGCTAACAAAAAAATCTCTATTTGAATGCAACATATTTTACACATATTTGCCAAAATATTTACCAACTGACATTTTGACATTTTACGAAATTCCATGGGAGTAAAGCTAACACACATGGCTGGAAATGAAAAAGTGTTCGTTAGGTTACAAACTAATTTATCAACATCCGACAATATTGTATACGAAAATAAATTGATTGTGGGAGCAACTGTTGAATATTTGGAAGCAATTTTTGTGTGTGATTTTTTATGGCAAAATCTCAAGTTAACAAAAAGGAAAACATGGAGTAACAAGTTAAAATGTCGCTAAGTTTGGCCGGGCAGACATTTTTATACCCTCCACCGCGTGCATTTCATTTATAATATAAAAATTATTAATTATTATTAAATTTATAATATATAAATTATATAATTTTTGGGGTCTGAGGTGAATATTTCGAGATTTTGCGAACGAAATGGCAGATTTTTTGTGGAGGTATATTTTTTTAAAAAGACCGATGAGGTTAGATTTTTGAAAGAATATTTTCTAAATCACCAATAAAAGTGGACTTTTAAACGAATAAATTCAAAAGGATCCATAAGCGTTGTTTTTTTTTAATCCATATTTTTAATGGACCATTAAGCGTGTATATTTCAAAAATAATATTTTCCGAATGTCCTATAGGCATGGATTTTTAAAATTAAATTTTTTAAGGACCAATTAGCTGGGACTTTTAAAAGAGAATTTTCTTAAGAACCTACAGAATTAGATTATTTAAAATAATATTTTCTAAATTACCTATAAGCATAGATTTCTAAAACGAATATAGTATGAAGGGCTTGTAAAAGGATATATTTGAAACGATCAATAAGCGTAGATTTTTAATGATTTTTTTTTTTGGCGGGCCAATAGGCGTGGATTTTCTAAAAGGAAAGTTTCTAAAAGACCAATAAGTGTTGATTTTTTATACCCTTCACCACACTGTGGTACAGGGTATTATGTCTGTGTGCATATGTTTATAACAGGCAAAAGGAATCAAGATAGACCCATGGTTCCTTTTGAGAATATGCATATAATCACTTTTTAAGTCGATTTATGCATGTCCGTCCGTCCGTTTGTCCATGTTAAATTGTAAACAAAGTACAGGTCGCATTTATTATCCGAATTGGATGAAATTTGGCATACGTCACTTATTTGGCCCAAGGACGAACCATATTGAAATTGGGAAAAATCGGTTCAGATTTAGATATAGCTCCCATATATATTTTCGTCCGATTTAAGGTAAATGGTGCACCAAAGTCCCTATATATCTTTTAATTTGCACGAAATTTGGCACAGCATACTTAATTAAGCCTTGAATGATGTGTGCTAAGTTTCATAAAAATCGGTTCAGATTTATATATAGCTCCAATATATATTTTCGTCCGATTTAAGGTAAATGGTGCACCAAAGTCCCTATATATCTTTCGATTTGCACGAAATTTGGCACAGCGTACTTAATTAAGCCTAGAATGATGAGTGCTAAGTTTCATAAAAATTGGTTCAGATGTTTTTCCTGTTTTTTTCCTTCCGGTTCCTTACTGTTTTTTTTTTTTTTTTTTTTTTTTTTTTGAAGAACATGTTCTAGAAGACCAATAGACACAATTTTTTTGTTTTTTGTTTTTTTCTAGAAAACCAATAAGCGTAGATTTTAAATAAGCGTAGATTTTAAAAAAATCTAGAAGGTGATTATAGGTAGATTATTTAAAAGGACGAAAGTTTAAATTTATATTCCTTTAGCTTTAACATTTTGAAGTCTCTGAATGAGCAAACAGTTCCCTCTGCTCAAAACACAAAATTGCCGTACTGCTTCCCCATATCTTTTAAGGCTCCATCATTATACCCTATGATATGGAAGACTCCTTTTTATTATATATGAATTCAGTTTCCATGTGTTGCTTTTATTATTAATATTTTTTCAAAGACTTTCCTCCAATAATTCCGTAACGCAAAATGCACTTTCAATATTTTGTTTTTCGAAAAACACTGAAGCAATCTTGTCAAAAGCACATGTGCTTTTCTTCCCTTCCCAATTTCGTTAAAATGAAAAAAATCAAAGTTTAAAAAAAATGAGAAATTACACACTTTGACAGGGTTACAAATACGTATTTAATAATAACAAATATGTTAACGATATTTCAAATGCTGTGTTCGCAACATCTTCCATCATCCATCTATCATGACATTTGGTCGAAGCGTTCATATTGCTGGCCAACCAAATCTTAATGACTTTAAAATGACGTAAACATTTTTAACATTACCAGACTTGGTATGTCTGTACAGAAATAGAAAAAAAGTCACAAAAAACAGAAATCGGAATTTTTATGAGTTTTGTGTAAGGCAATACTTAATGTCAAGGCCTTGGCCAGGAGTTTTCTTTTTTTACGTTTTACTCGCTTTCTTTTTTAAAAAAATAAAGTGAATGAAAAATGGTTTTTCATTTTCAACGCTGCTGCTATGTCGTTTGACTGAAAAAGTAAGAACTGATGCCGAGACTGATGTCAATAATTGGAAATATGTCGCGGATCCTTTTCAAGGCTCAGTTGTTGTCATGGTTGATGTTCTGTGTTGTTGTCATTGGTGGTGGTTTTTCTTGTTGAAACACATGTCTCATATATTGTGGCCAGACTGATTGGCAGGGTGATGAAAAAAAGTAAAGAAACGCAAAAAACGGGACAAATCTAAAAACAGCCTTGTCGTTAAAAAAATGAATGAATCCTGCACAGAAGAAAAAATGCAGTACATCTGTCACTTGTGACATATAAGTGATGAATGTCCTTAACAGGGCACATCAAATTACATGCACCAGAACTATGGCTAGGGCTACTTCTTCAAAATGATTTGCTGTTGTTCCTTGTTTCCATTTAACGGGAAATATGTCATTTTATGAAAGTATTGGTTGTTATTATTATGGAACCATATAAGTTATGTTATATTATAAGATGGTCCATTAAGGGAGTCTAACTAAATTTATGTCAATGTAATAAAGTTGTGGATGTTCTTAAGCAACGAGGTGAAACATATGGCCAAAATTTAGCTTACATATTATTTTTGCAGCCAGGTCGGTCCATGTTAAACTATAGCACACATATAATGGTTCCGCTCAATGAGTGACATTATTAATTGTTTTTAAAAAATTTTTCGAAAAATTGACGCATCAGGAAGGACTCTAAAAATTATTTAAAAAATCTGCGCCTCAGGAAGGACTCTAAAGAAAAACAGTAAGGAAAGTAGAAAAGTCGGGCGGGACCGACTATATGATACCCTTCAACAGTATGGGTATATTAAAAATGACTAATAATATGAAATTGGATGAACTAAAATTTGTGATAATTGTCAAAATGAGAATCGAATGTCATTCGTTTGTTACCATGGGACAAAAGTATGTAAATCGACTTCTAAGAAATACCAATAGGAAATCCGTTGGGCTATGTCAGTTCTTCTAGAAAACGCAACTAGTTATTTTATGCTCAATTTGGTACGTTGAGCAAAATTTCATGACAAAACTTAAAATCGGACGAAAAAATATATGGAAACTATATCCAAATATTATACTAATTTTAAAACGTTTTGTTTAATTACATAAAATCGATCGATAATATATAAGGGAGCTACATCTAAATTTCAACCGATTTTCACGAAACTTGGTGCACATCAATTCAGTACGCTATGCAATATAAGAACATTGGTTCATTATTTACATTACATATATATAGATCTGAACCGATTTTCACGAAACTCAGCACATATCATCCCAGACTCAATTCAGTACGCTATGACAAAATTCGTGCAAATCGGAAAATATATATAAGGATTTGGTGCACCTTTTACAATAAATCGGACGAAAATATGTATGGGAACTATGTCTAGATCTGGACCGATGTAATGAATTGGCATGATGTACTGAATTGACTCTAGGCTCAATTCAGTACGTCATGGCAATGTTCATGGAAATCGAAAGATATATAGGGGCTTTGGTGGACCATTTACATTAAATCGCAAGAAACTATATATGGGAGCCATATATAAATCCGAACCCATTTTCACGAAACTTGGCAGACATCACTCTAGGCCCAATTTAATACGTTATGCCAAATTTCGTGCAAGTCGAATGATATATAGGGACTTTGGTGCACCATGTATATTAAATCGGACGAAAATATATATGGGAGATATATCTACATCTGGACCGATTTTCACGAAACTTGGCAAACATCACTCTAGGCTCAATTCAGTACGTCATGCTAAATTTCATGCAAATCGAAAGATATATAGGGACTTTAATGCACCATTTACATGAAATCGGGCGAAACTATATATGGGAGCTATATCTAAATATGGACCGATTTTCACAAAACTTGGCAGACAGCAATCTAGGGCCAATTCAAAACGTTATGCCAAATTTCCTGGAAATCGAAGGATGTATAGGGACTTTGGTGCACCATTTACATTAAATCGGACAAAAATATATATGGGAGCTATATCTAAATCTGGACCCATTTTCACGAAACTTGGCAGACATCACTCTAGGCTCAATTCAGTATCATATGCCAAATTTCGTGCAAATCGAAAAACATATATGGACACTGGTGCACAATTCGGATGAATATATATATCGGAGCTATATCTAAATCTGAATTGATTTTCCCAATTTCAATAGGGTTCGTCGTTGGGCCAAACAAATGAGCTGTTCCAATGCTGTTCCAAATTTCACCCACCTGTACTTCGTTTACAATTTAACACCAACAGACGGATCGACGGACGGACATGCATAAATCGACTCAGAAAGTGATTCTATGCATATTCTCAAAAGGAACTATGGGTCTATCTAATTTCCTTGTGCATGTTAAAAACATATTCACAAAGATATAATAACCTGTACCACAGTGTATAATTAAATTTTTTAAAAAATCTACGATCTAAAGTCCAATAGACTTGGATATTTGATGAATAATAATATCTGAAGAATATAAATAAATAATGTTTTCTTAAAGACCAACAAACTCGGATTCTTGAGGGGGAATATTATGTGAGGGAGTAAAAACCGTGGATTTCATTTAAAACATTTTCTAAAGGGACGTGGAAGGGCAGAATATTTATGTGAATTAAAATATATATTTTTTCTGTTATTCCTGTTTCTTTTATTTTTACTAACAAACAATTTGTTTTTCTTATTTCCATTTAAGTTTTAAAACTTGCTGTCCCTTCTTGAAATACTCAGACATTAAAATCGGTTTCAAAATCACACACTAGGCAGCAGACCATCAAAAAAAGAAATAAAGAGACCAAAAAGTGGGATACTGTAAATTAAAACACTTGTTTTACATGACAATAACAAGTCAGCAGCCAGAACAGCAGCAGCAACAACAACAGCACCAGTCAAGAACAAAAATCAAAAATAGAACAATGCAACAAAAACTTAAATCTGCAACAACATTTGAAATGTTTCGCCCTCGACAACAGCAACAAAAACTACCGCATCGACAACAACATTTCCATCGAGGCCAAACAGATGCATTGTCCATATTGCAGAATCGGCAGCTGGAACAGCAGCCTAAACGCCCTCGCCGTCAACAATTGTCTCAACAACAGCAGCAGCAACAACAACAACACCAACATCGTTGGCTGCAATTTTCCATCCAACAGCATCAATGGTGGTTGGTCGTGTCAGTTGTCATGTTGACACTTTTTACGGTTACCATTGAAGGGATTACCGAGGAATTGTCACCAGGTAAGTGTTGTTCATGTTAAATCGTTTACAAGCAGCATTGGTGTGTGTCTGTGTGGCGCCCCAGAAATTCAACCAAACAAACTAAGTACTTCAAAATGGATTTCAAGAATATGGAAAATAGAAAAAAAAGAAACTAAAAATGAAAGTGACACAGATACACCATCGAATTAAAAGTGTTACAAGTGTTGATGGCGCGAGTGGCTTAAATCTAAGTGAAAATCTTTGTAAGGGTCATTGATATAGTTTTTATGCAAAATTTTTGAAAAAAAATATTTTTATACCATACACAACTATGGTGTAAGGGTATAATAGCTTTGCGTGGACTCAATTGTTTCTAACGCAACGAAATATTGATCCTAGACCCACGTTTTTAGTTTACGGATCGTCATACCTCGTCTAGCTGAGTCAATCTAGACATGTGTGTCTGTCCGTATATCCATTATAATTTGTAGACGCAGTACCTGCCACAATTATGGACCTATCGTCATAAAATTTTTGCATGTAAGTCCGATTCTGGGCAATGAAGATCCCTATTCGTTTTGTTACAGATCGGCTAATTTTTAGGGAATGAAATGAACCAAAAACTCTACAATATAACTTCTTAAATATTTTCCTATTTTCGGTCTTTCGAAGGTCTTAGCCGCAGTTTTCCACCGAAGTAGGGGTAATTTATAATTTTGGCCGCAATATAAATGCCCCGGCCCATTTGTATACCCTTCACCACACTGTGGTACAGGGTATTATTTTTTTGTGCATATGTTTGCACCGAGAAAAAAGAATCGAGATAGACTGATGGTTCCTTTTGAGAATATGCATAGATTCACTTTCTGAGTCGATTTACGCATGTCCTTCCGTCTGCCCGTCCATGTATTTTTGTGAACAAAGTACAGGTCGTATTTATGATCCGATTTGGATGAAATTTGGCACAGCTTACTTATTTGGCCCAAGGACGAACCCTATTGAAATTGGGAAAAATCAATTCAGTTTTATATATAGCTCCCATATATAGTTTTGTCCGAGTTTATGTGAATGATGCACCAAATTCCCAATATTTGTCCGATTGGGACAACATTTTGCACAGAATACTAAATTAGGTCCAGACTGATGTCTGCGAAGTTTTGTTTAAATCGGTTGAGATTTAGATATAGCCCCCATATATAGTTTCGTCCGATTCCAGACGCGTCGGTCTTTTGCGCAGTTTTTCCAATTTGAAAGACCATATTCGGCAATGTTGTCTTCCACTAGGTCTTTCCATCTTATTCGTGGCCTTCCCCTTCTGTGTGAACCATCAGCCGGTTCGCTTTTATACACCTTCTGTCCTGGGGCATCTTCATCCATTCTCACAACATGACCTAGCCAACGTAGTCGCTACAGCTCAACACGTCTAATAATGTCAATATCCGAGAATAGCTGGCACAACTCATGATGCATTCGACGGCGATATCCACCGTCCACAGATCGGTCCATATATCTTTCTCAAACACTCCAAGTGCTGTCTTATCTGCTTGCGCAAGTACCCATGCTTCAGATCCATATAACAGCACGGGTAGTATCAGCGTCCTGTAGAGAGTGAGTATGGTCTGGCGGGAGGTGACCTTGTTTCTAAACTGCTTACTTAGACAATAGTAGCATCTGTTGGCCAACACTATCCTTCTCCGAAATTCGTAACTGATGTCATTCGTTTTGTTTGTTTGGCGGTACTAAGGTATTTAAAATCTTTGACTACCTCGAAGCTGTAGTTCTCAAGTTCCACAGTTGGTCCGAGTCTACTGGACGTCTTGCGCCGTCTTCTCGCCGTTTACTGCCAGACCCACTTTGGCAGACTCCTTCTCGATTTGTTCAAAAGTGGCTGTTACCACTCTCAGTGTTCGACCCGTTATGACGTTGTCATCGGCGTAGACGAGTAACATGTGTTGTTTGGTGTACAGAGTGCCATTTCTGTTCACTTTTGCGTCTCGTATGACCTTTTCCAGCAGGATGTTAAAAAGGTCATTGTCACCTTGTCTTAATCCTCGTTCGGTATTAAAGGGCTCCGAGAGGTTCTTTCCAACTTTAACAGCTAATCATGTGCCAGTTAAAGTTATCCTGCATAGTCATATTAATTTTGCAGGAGTGCCTTACGCAGACATGGCTTTATACACCTCTGAACGGATAGGGCTATCGAATGCGGCTTTATAGTCGACGAATAGGTGGAATGTGTCGATGTGTTTTTCGTGGTTTTTTCCAGGATTTGGCGCAAAGTAAAAATCTGGTCAATGGAGGATTTGCCAGGTCTGAAGCCGCATTGGTACGGTCCAATGATGTCATTGACCATTGGCTTCAGTCGTTCATACAGTACGCTGGATAGCACTTTATATGCGATGGAAATTTCGTCTTATTTCGTCTTCTAACAAATTTTACACAGAGATCCCTAAAGTACCCTACATGCATAATTTCGTCTACTTTCATGATGTATCTCACACCATGCGTCATTTAGAAAGACATTTATGGTTGCTTGGTTTTATCAGAGTAGTTTGACAAGCCTCCATCCACTTTCCGAGGACGAGTCCGGTAAGGGAATGATAATTACCTCAGATTTATGTGTATAAAAATCTCTGCTTGAAAACATTTATATTTAATGCGGTTAAAAATTCGTATAAAAACGTTAATTAGGATTTTCTTTTTCATATATAATAATCAATTTTCCACGCTTCATTAATTATTAACCACTTGAAATATCATTGACTTCAATTACAAACAAAAAAACCCAAACACAAAAAGTGAATTTACATTTCGATTACTCTATCAAAAAAACGATACAATGCGGTCGATTACAACAAAAACAGTAAGACAACTCTTTCCGCATATAATAAAATGATAAATGATATTGAATGCTTTGCCGTTCAAAAGGTTGCAATCATCATTAATTTCAATTTATAAACAAAAATATCAAAAGCAAACAACGAAATCTTTCACTCATCCCTACCCCCGCACCACCATTTTGCCCAGACACTTTCACATTTATTCTAAATGATCCTAATCATTATTTGGATTATTTTGACCTATAAACCATTAAGTATCTGTAGAAAGTAATGCACACACATACACACAGACACGAAAAAAACGCCAAATCAAAATCCTCTGCAAATATCAAACCACAAAAGACAAAAGCAACAACTTAAGGAATAAAAGGCCAACAAGCTGGTGTGGTACAAAAAAACTAAAACCCAAATGAAATCAAAAACACCAGTAATTCCCAATCCTCGTTATCCCCGCCCCTGAACCACAAGGGAACATCACAAACAATGGTAGCAGCTCTGGTCAGGGATAATGGTCACAAATGCAACACAATCATCCATAAAACCCTCCTGCTCTTCTTCAAAGCACACACACTCAAAAACACTTCGTCAATGGCATATCCTGCTCACAAAAAAAGAAACGAAAATTATTTATTTGTTTCTAAGCAAAAGGTCGTACCTTAATTTATATTACTTTATTACGAGATGATATGTTTTGGCATAATGTCTTCCAAGGACTGTTGCTGCGGGTTTTCCTGCTTCTGTTGCTTCTTTGCCTTGTCAGAGACCAATACCACTAACCATTGTTGTCTTCTTTTGTTGTTTATCTTCCATTTGTATACACACTCTCCGTTTTGTTGTTGTGTGTTTTCGGTTAGCATAAGAAAAACTGAGGGAATCTTAAAAAAAAGGAAGAAAGTGTCAATTGTGTAATACTTCAGATTTCCTTTCACTGGCATACCCTACATAATGATGTAGAGGGCAGTTTGATATGTTAGTTATATTTATGATCATTTTCATTTCGATGGAAACATGGTGATTAAAATGTGATTACACATTTTTATACCTTCACCACACTGTGGTACAGGGTTTGGATGAGGACGAACCCAATTGAAATTGGAGAAAATCGTTTCAGATATAGATATAGCTCCCATATATATTTTCGTCAGATTTTATTTAAATGGTGCACCAAACACCCAATATTTGTCCGATTGAGACAATATTTTCTACGAAATTTTGTGAAAAGCGGTTCAGATAAAGAAACAGCTTACATATATAGTTTCGTCCGAATTTTGGTAAATGGTGCACCAAACTCGCACGGGGTTTTCCGATTGATACTAAATTTTGCTCAACGTATTTAAATTGGTTCATATTGATGTATACAAACTTTCGTGTAAATCGGTTCAAATTTAGATATAGCTCCTATATATAGTTTCGTCCGATTTTTGATAAAGGGTGCACCAAACTCCTAATATTTGTCCCACCCAAACAAATAGTGCACCGATGAGCCAACGTATGTTCGATATACACGAGATAAAATTGTGAACAGCGCACGGTGCTGCAGCATACCAAATGTTATATGTCACGGTTGCTCAATTACTAATTGAGCAACCGTTCAAAATGTTGGCCGCCTACGTCAAGTGGTCGGATAAATACTCCAAATAGGGGTACCTTTGTATAGGGGCTACCAGTAAACGTGGACCTTTATACATACATTTTTGCATGGACATTTGGTACCCAAAAACAACACTCTGTGCCAAATTACAGCAAATTTGATTGTAAAATGTGGCTAATAGACAAAAAATAACTTAAATCGGAGATACGGTTATATGGGGGCTATATCTAAACTTGGACTCAGGGACCCCATTTTGGATTTCTATGTTTGCTTTTACATTAAAAAAATACTACGTCAACAGTTAAAATACCCAAGGTACTCGGGTATTTACCCAAGTAATTACCCACGTCTTTAAAGTATTTGATAAAATAAACCCGGAAATAGGATGAAAGATGTTGTATTACCTATTCAATATAGTAAATACCCAAATAAATACCCACAAATGGGTACTCACCCAATTTACCGTAAGTATACCGATCGTCATATCTCGACTAGCTGAGTCGATCTAGACATGTGTGTCCGTCCGTCTGTCCGTCCATTATAATTTGTAAACACGATACAGGCCACAGTTATGGACAAATCTTCACGAAATTTTGCATGTAGGATGGGTTCCGGCCAATGAAGACCCTTATTGTTTTTGGAAAAGTTCGGTTAATATTTAGGGGATGAAATGGACCAAAAACTTTATTTTTGTTGGTTTTTCTGGTCGCTCCAGAGGCCGCAATTATGGCCCAAACACCCCGAATTTTTGCATGAAGAAGGGGATCGGGCCAAAGAATAAGCATGCCTGTTTTTATAAAGATCGGTCAATATTTAGCGGGTCAAATGGACCCTAACTTTTGTGTGAAAAATGACAAAATTTGTATTCTATAGCGTATATATTTACCACTGAAGGACATAGTCCCGAGAAGTTGATAGTATATCCAAGAGGAGTGGTTGACCTTTAAATTGATAACAATTATATTGTCGTAGGTACTCGGATGCGGGAGTTTCACTTAAATATTTACAGATGCTTACGTATTCATATATTATTTAGTAACCTATTACCACACGGGAAGGTGGAAATATAGCGTTGATCGCTTTGAAATGTTCCATGAGGTTCCAGTTGTGGTCAAGGACAACGCCTAAAATGCTAGGTGATGATCAGATAATATTTTTCGGATGAAGAGGACCGAAAACTTAATTATTTGTACTTTTCGAATCGAAAGCCGAACATCACAACACAACCCACGGTGAACGGAATCTGGACAAGTAATTAGAGGTGCAGTCAAAAGTGTGCAAATATCGCGAAATATTGCCCAATCTCAGAATATAGAACCACAGAAAGTTAGATTTTCATGGAAGTTGTGTAGGGTATCGTATGGTCGGCCCCGTCCGACTATACTGCTCCGCTCACTGGTTTTTTACTGAAAAGCTGATTTAAAATATTCAATAAGAAAAAGCTAGTAAAATTTTGGAAAACGAAAAATTCCTATTTCGATGAGAAATATTCAATGGCCACCGTGAAACGTACTGAGAATAAAACAAAATATCGAATATTTAGCCAAAGAATTATGATAACTGTTGTGCCAATATTTAGCATGTTGAATGGTCGGAATATTCCCCAAAAATATTCGCCATTTAGTTCAGAAAAGACCGCAACTCAAAATAACTCTAAACGTCAAAAATCTTAACAATATGAAAATTAATTTTGGGTTAAAACCGAGGGATTAGGATTATTCCGAATTTGTAGCATTTTCCCCATTTTGGGTTTAACATACATCGACATTTATTTTTTACATTTCCTACCTACACTTTAAAGATTTCTTCATTAATTTAATTTTAATGTGGCGAATATGAAATTTAATCCTGATTTCAACCTTTTCAGAATTTCAATTGTAACTCCTTCTACTGTAGCGCAAATACATTTCGAATTGACAGAACTTTTTATTCCTATTACAACTCACTAATTTACCCAAACAAGACAACGGTCACAACTCGCTGTTGAATATTTACGCACACAATGTGGACAAAAAAGATACCCTCTTGGTTTGGCAAAAACCCCATGTGTAGCTTACAAAAAATGAAAAGCATAGCTACAGCAACAACAAAAAAAAAACAAAACCCTAATGAAATGATGAATATCTTTTGCTTTGACCCAAATGTATAAACATTTGTCAATTTATCATTTTGCCGAAAAAAAATCGCTGATGATGATAATAATGTGGCAGAGTCGGCAGCAGCAGAACTGCTGCCTTTTTATCAGAGTCACTGCCAACACTAAGGGCAGTTGGAAAAAAAGGAAATGTTAATTTGAAATAAATATTCGTATAATAACAATAAACAAATGAAATGAATGATATAATCCATGACTGGCAATAATTTATTTTCATTTATTTATTAAACAGCAAAAATTGTACTCAAAGGATGATGTGCGAAGTTTTTTAAAAATTTCGGGGAAATAATTGCCCCCCATAAGTTACAAATTAAGAAGTTATTAAAAAGGAAATGATTATAATTAGTAAGTGTGAAGATATTCCCAAAACGATTTGCAAAGTTATTAATAAATATTGTATTTGCCAAAAAATGTTGTGACATATCGACGCCTCCGAACCATAGTATGCTAAGTCTGAAAAGTGAGTTTTTCAGTAGAAGCTTTCAGAGTATGGAGTATACGTGCCATGCTAAGTACATTTTTGCTTATAACTTTGGTTTGGATTGGCCGATGATTACCAAAATTTCAGTGAATTTAAATTAAGGACCGTAGTATCTAAAAACGTAAAGAACTTTAAAACATGCTAAGTCGACTTAGCATACTATGGTCCGGAGGCGTCGATAACGTAATATGTAGAAGTTGGGTTAAGTCCAATCATAACAACTTTAATTCGACCCTATTTAAATATTCGGTATGTCATAAATGTGTCCCGAACTTGCCCGCTATTTTGCATTGACCACACCAAAAGAGTTTACGATTGGTTCATCCTGGACATCTATTCAGGCGTGCATAAAAGGGTCCTTGAACTTCGAACTTTTTACCATATTCTATATTTATATAACTAATACGGACTTCTTAGAAAACATCGCCTTTCATAACACATTCACACAAAACTATTTTAATTTCTATTCAATTCATAAATCTAATCACTTGACAAGATTCATCGACATACGACATAATCTGTCACACAATGACATCCAACATGAATGAAAGGATATCCATGTGAATGAAATTATCATTCTATCTTTCAAGTGATGTTTTTGGCTTCATCAGCATCTTCTTCTTCTACTTGGAATACTTAAAAGTGTATAACTGTCATAAGTGATGTTTATTGTGTTGTGGGTTAAGGATAAGTGTCATCTTAAATACACTTGGTTTTAACAACGTCAATAACAGCAGCAACAACAACCACTATATTGATAATCAAACAAGCAACAGTGGTAACATTATTTGCATCTGTATGTATGTGAGTCGTTATCCTCATCATCATCATACTCGTCATAACCAACAACCATAATTACTGTAAATATTCTTAACATGATGAATTTGTATGAACGTTCATGTTGTTCATGAATTGAAACACAAGCACTTCAACCAGATTTTTGGTAAATGTAGCAAATTTTGAGTTTTTATTTGTTGAAGAATTTAATTTTCAACAAAAAGGTGAAGTCGTGGATTTCTAGAGGTATCCCAGATTTAGAAGTGCTAATTTGCCAATGGAATATCTGACTTATAAGGCTGGATTTTTTAAGAATGTGCTACGAGGACTGTCAAATCTAACATTAAGTATGAAGAGTTCAAAATTCGGACGGGGCTGACTTAGAGATGCTCATATGTTCAATATCCTTTAGATAGTATAGACATATCATCTTTGGGGGACCATTGAAGTGGAATCAAACGAAATTACCTGTGTGAAGGACATAGATATTTGAACAAAATTAAAACAACACATACACATACCATTCTGAAATTTATGAAAAATTTAATGTCAATCATTTGTATGATATTTGTATGATAAAATCTGCCCCTATTTCAACAAAACTTCAACCTCAGTAATTTTAACCTGTAAAAACTTCAATGTTAAAAATTGACAGTATGGTGCTCCATTTACATAAAATTGGACGAAGCTATATATGGGAGCTATATCTAAATCTGAACCAAAAACTTCGCACAAATTATATTTGTCTCAATCGGATAAATATTGGCAGTATGGTGCTCTATTTACATAAAATCCGACGAAATTATATATGGGAGCTATATCCAAAACTGAATTGATTCCAATAAAATATTGCATACATCAATCAGGACCTTATTCAGTACGCCGTGCAATTTTTATACCTTCCACCATAGTATGGAGGGTATATTAATTTTGTTATTCCGTTTGTAACTCATCGAAATAATCATTTCCGATCCTATAATGTATATATATTATTCAATTTTCCGTAAAATTTTGACGATATAGCCATATCCGTCTTTGTTGTAATCACTCTAGCATCTGAAATTTGCTAAATTGGGTTCTTTTGTCTACAGGCAGGTCAAAAATTATAAATATATCGGTTCACGTTTAGGCATAGCTCCCATATAAGGGTACCCCCAATTTTCCGTATTTTGGGGTTCTTGAGCGCGTTTTTCAGCCGAATTCCCTGGAATTTGGTGTATTGAGTTCCTATTGGGTACCCAATTTCTCCACAAAAAATTATACATATAGGTCCACTTTTTCTGGTAGCCCCCATATAACAGTACCTCCCAATTTTCAGTTTTTTTTTTTGGTGTTTTGACCGGATTTTTTCACCGAATTGGCTGTAATTTAGAACTTTGAGTTCTTATTGGGTAGTAAATCTCTCCACTAAAAATTATAAAAATAGGTTCATTTTTTTTTGGTAGCCACCATATAAGGGTACCCCCCAAATGTCGATATTTTGGCGTTCTTCAGCGCATTTTCAACCGAATTTGCTGAAATTTGGTACATTTGGTTCTTATTAGGTGCCAAATATCTCCACCAAAAATTATAAATATAGGTCCAATTTTTCTGGGTCCATATAAGGGTACCCCCAATTTTCGCATAGTTGAGGTTCTTGAGCGCGTTTTTCAACCGAATTCGCTAAAATTTGGTATTTTGAGAATATGCATAGAATCACTTTTTAAGTCGATTTAAGCATGTCCGTCTGTCTGTCCATGTACAAAGTACAGGTCGCATTTATGATCCAAATTGAATGAAATTTGGAAAAGCTCATTTGTTTGGCCCAAGGACGAACCCTATTGAAATTGGGAAAAATCGGTTCAGATTTAGATACAGTTCCCATATATATTTTCGTCCGATTTAATGTAAATAATGTACAAAAGTCCCTATATATCTTTCGATTTGAACGAAATTTGGCATAACGTACTGAATTTAGCCTAGAGTGATGTCTGCCAGGTTTCGTGCAAATCGGTCCGAACTTAGATATAGCTCCAATATATAGTTTCGTCCGATTTCATGTAAATGGTGCACCAAAGTCCCATATATCTTTCGATTTGCACGAAATTTGGCTTAACGTACTGCTGGAATGATGTGTGCTGAGTTTCGTGAAAATCGATTCAGATTATGATATATATATTTTCGTCCGATTTATTCTAAATAATGTACCAAGTTCTTACATTGCATGGCGTTTTGAATTTAATCCAGAATAATGTGTGCCAAGTTTAGTGAAAATCGGTTGAGATTTAGATGTAGCTCCCTTATATTATAGATAGATTTTAAGTAATTGACGCACCAAGGAACCAATATATGGCTGATAGGAACAAAACGTACTGAAATCAGTATAGCCTAACCTGTGACAAGTTTCGTTGAAATCGGTTCATATTTGGATATAGCATCCATATATAAGTAAATTGTGCATGAAACTCCTAATATGTGTTAGATTGACATCAAATTTTGCACAACGTACAAAATTGAGCATAGAATAACGTAGTTGGGTTTTCTAGAAGTACAGACCTAGCTCAACGGATGAACTTTTGATATTTGTTTGAAGTCGATTTACATACTTTTGTTCCATTGTAACAAACGAATGACATGTTTATGGATATATCTAGGTCGTTTCACATTTAGATAAATATCACATATTTTATTTCATACAATTTCATGATAATAGTCCTGTTTAATATACCCATAGTGGTCGGCCCCTCCGACTTTACTACTTTCCTTACTGGTTTATATTAAGATAGTTATGCAATATGTTCTAAAGCTATGTTGTTATCATATCACCTGCGGAGGATATCGAGATAAAAAACTAGAACGTAAGGTTCGATAATGAATTATATATGAACTATAACCTGTATTTAGATCTTGCCCCTGTGTGGGAGGTACCAGAAGGAGTGGACCGATATTCCCCATCTTCGAACTTGAACCAAGTTTGGAAGAAATAATAAGATGACCAAGTTTGGATGAAATCAAAATTTTCTGAAACAAATGTGGTCCAAAGAAACATGGGGTCTAGAACCATCTTAACCGTGTCATTATCCATAAAGCTGAGGTTATAATTGTCCATTAAAAATTTCTGAAATTTGTTTTATAGTTTACATTGTGGTTTACATAACCAGTCTGTGGAAATGTCGATATAGGTACACTTTTTGGTATTTTCCCTATATTTTAATTTTAAGTACCTGTCTGTATATCTATGGCCCGGCCGAACGTAACGCTTTTTCACTTGTTTTTAATCGGGCCAATATTGGAAGTTTGGTGCATCATTTACATAAAATCGGAAGTACCTATATATGACAGCTATATCTAAATCTGAACCGATTTTCTCCAATTTCATTAGGGTTAGTCCTTGGCTCAAACAGGTATCAAAATCGGATAAGCCTGTACTTTGCTCACAAAAATACAGGGACGGACAGATGGGCATGCATAAATCGACTGAGAAAGTGATTCTATGCATATTCTCAAAAGGAACCATGGGTCTATGTCGATTCGTTTTGCCTCTTACAAGCATATGCACAAAGATATAATACCCTGTACCACAGTGCGGTGAAGGCTATAAAAATTGACCGCCGTATTCGATCATCCTTACTAAATTTTTACGTTTTTCTTGCAGAATCGTTATCAGCGTCCCCAAAGACGTTTATTTTGCATAACTCCAATGCTCAATGAAGCGCGTCGAAATTAGAAATCGCAAATGGGACGACAATAATTCTGAATATTAGGTTGGGGAAAAAGAAATACATTATTTTTTTCTTCAGATGGCTGTACTGATATATTTCTCGTAAAGTATCGATCAAACAAAATATTGCAAATCTTAACCCTTTCAGTGTCAGAAAAAAATTTTGTCGGAATAAAAATCTAAAATTTTGTATTTAAAATCATATAAAGGGACGTAGTTTAGAAAAAATAGCAATTGCCATTTTAACCCTCGGCCAGTTTCGTCTGTCTTTCAGCAAAAACAAAAACACCAATAGTAACGATACATAGGATAGCCGAAAAGAAAGAGAGTATTTTTAAATGTCGAATATATTCGACAAAACACTGAAAGGGTTAATATTTCTTCCAAACGCTTTACCACACTGTGGTACAGGGTATTTATTTTATTTCGAATACGGCTAGAAATAAAATATTAAGTGTTTTCTTCCACATGATCCGCCATTTTAAATTCATTTTTTTTTTTTTATTTTCAAAATCTGATTTCACATTTGTAATTAGTGGCCACAGCTCTGCAACTCGTGTTCAAAAATAATTTGATAATTTTAATTCAAAAAATTACCGCCTTTTTCGATTCACCCTATTAAATTTTTAGGGCTTTCTTGCAGAATCGTAATCAGTGTCCTCGAAACCCTACATTTCGTATTTATTTATTTCATAAACTCACTGCTCTAATTATAACCAAAGAATTGAATTTCTGGCACATAGTGCAACCCAATGAAACTTGTCGAAATTGGAAATCGCGAATGGGACCCAAATAATTCCCAAAAGATTACAATATTACCGTATACATACATAATTCTATACTATGTAACTATTATTATATTACACTAACACAACACATAGAAACATCTCTCTAAAACTACTGACATGTTCCGTATAAGGGTCTTATGGTGATATTCTCTTTATCGACTACAAACAAAAAACCATATTTTTCATATTTTACTACTACACCAAACGAGGGATAACTCACATTAACATTTTCTTTGTTTTGTGCCCTCTGTGATGTCCTCTAATAGAATTAACATCAAAGCTAGCAAAAATTATAAAATGAACATGACATGGCTTTTAAGTTTCTCTATTAGCAAATGCGTTATGTTTTTTTCGGGGGGCTATATTCTGTCGCTCATCTACAATACAGCCGACATTGCTTGTCGTTGTCCGTTTTGCTTTCGTTGCCTGGAATATGAGTACGAGTATGCCCTTGTCATTTGGACCTAAAGTGTCCTTTTGGGTTTATACACAGATGATGTGGTGGTGATGATGATGATGGCGTTTGTTGTTTTTTGTTGTTGTATTTTTGGTGACGTTCCCTGTGAATTAGTGAAAAATGCTTAAATGGGCTTTCGCCTAAGTGGCGGTAACAACCTGCCCGTTCATTTACTTGTCTTTTTGTTGTGCCTCAAACAATTCTCCTCTCTCTCGCCATATTTTAATTTTTTGGCGGTTTTTATCACTTTATGTCATTATGTATATAAAAAGCTTTTAGCATATGACAATATTATACATAATTGAATTATATGTGAAATTTTCGTTAGAGGGTGTTACGCATAAAATTTTTATTAAAATACAAGGAAAAAATACCACAAAAATAATAAAAGCACTCCCTACAAAGCGTTAGGATAATGAATGTTTTTGGTTTGGGGAGGAGATGGTCAGTGGTGTTGTGGTCGGTAGAATTTTGTGTTGTTGATTTTTATTTTTTGCTTTTGGAAAACTAGAAAATATTTTATGATGAAAATTAATTATTTAGTTATAAGTCCATATTATGAGGTTAGTATTTTCTAAAATATATTATTTTTTCACTATTTTTTTATAATTTTAAATATAATATATTTCGAAAAACTAGGAATGAGATTTTGATATAAAAATTAGGGGGGTAACAATTAATATCAATATAGTATATTGGGAATTTGAAATTCGAGGAACTCGATCAGAACTTTTTATACCTTCCACCATCAGGTGAGAATTGACAAGTGAAAAAGCGTTAAGTTCGGCCGGGCCGAACTTTGGATACACTCCACCATAGATATACTGACAGGTACTAGAAATTAAAATATAGGGAACATACCAAAAAATGGATCTATACCGACATTTCTAAAAACGGATTATTTTAACTATAATACAAATTTCAGAATTTTTTAATGGATAATTATACCCTCAGCCTTATGGCTAATGACACCGTGAAAATGTGTCTCATCGAAATATTGGTTCTAGAACCCATGTTTCTTTGGACCAAATCCGTTTCAGAAAATTTAGATTTCATTCAAACTTTGCCCAACTTATTATATCTTACCAACTTATCTTCAAATTCGAAGATGGGGAATTTCGATACACTTTTTCTGGAACCATGACACATGGGCTAGGCCTAAATGCGGCTATAGTTCATTATCGAAAGATACGTTCTAATTTTTTATCACCTCCGCATGATGAAATGATTACAACACAATCTTAGAACCAAACTCAAAACGCGGAATAAATCAGATAACTATTTTAATATAAACCAGTAAGGAATGTAGTAAAGTCGGACAGGGCCGACTATATGATACCCTTCACCACTCCTCCGCCTTTTCAAAAGAACATTGACGTAATATAATATATCTAAATCTGAACCGATTCGTAAAGCTTAGCAGACATCATTCTGGTCCTTATCCAGTACCCTATGCCAAATTTCGTGCAAATCGATAGATATGTAGGGACTTTATGCGATATTTACATATAATCGGACAAAACTATATATAGGAGCTGTATCTAAATCTGAACCGATTTTCAGGAAATTAAACACACATCATTCTAGGCTCAATTCAGTACGTTATGCCAAATTTCCGGACTTTGGTGCAACATTTACATAAAATCGGACAACACTATATATAATAGCTATATCTAAATCTGAACCGAATTTCACGAAACTCAGCACACATCATTCTAGACCTAATTGAGTAGGCTATACAAAATTTATTGTAAATCGGACGATATATAAGGACTTTAGTGCACCATTTACATAAAATCGGACGAAACTATATATATAGAGCTATATATAAATCTGATCCGATTTTCACGAAACTCTGCACACATAATTCTAGACTTAGTTTAGTGCGCTGTGCCAAATTTCGTGCAAATCGAAAGATAAATAGGGACTTCAGTGCACCATTTACATTAAAACGGACGAACTATATATGGGAGCTACATCTAAATCTGAACCGATTATCACGAAACTCTGCACACATCAATTTAGACTTATTTGAGTACGCTATACCGTATTTCGTGAAAATCGAAAGATATGTAAAGACGTTGGTACACCCTTTACATAAAATCGGACAAAAATATATATGGGAGCTATCTCTAAATCTGTACCGATTTTCACCAATTTCAATAGGGTTTTTCCTTGGGCCAAGCAAATGAACTGTACGGAATTTCATCCAAATCGAATTATAAATGCGACCTGTACTTTCTTTACAATTTAACACCAACAGACGGACAGACATGCATAAATCGACTCAGAAAGCGATTCTATGCATATACTCAAAAAGGAACCATGTGTCTATCTCGTTTCCTTTTGCATGTTACAAACATATGCACAAAGACATAATACCCTGTAACTCAGTGTGGTGAAGGGTATAAAAAGGGGGTTAATGGGGACTACCCTAAAAAGGGGCGAATATTAATAATTTTTGGCAGGGAGATTTGTTACCATATGCGACTATAAAATACCAAATTGCAGCAAATTCGGTTGAAGAACCCAAAATACCGAAGATTTGGGGTACCCTTATATGGGCGCTATCCGAAAAAATGGACCTATATTCATAATTTTTTGTGGAGATATTTAGTACCTATTAAGAACTCAGACTACTAAATTACAGCTAATTTGGACGAAAAATACGATCTAAACCCCCAAAATACTGAAAATTAGGAGGTACCGTTATATGGGGGCTACACGAAAAAGTGGACCTATATTTATAATTTTTTGTGGAGACATTAAGTACCCAATAAGAACCCAATGTAGCAAATTTAGAAATACCGATAATTTGGGTGTATGCAATTTGACTCTATGCAAAATGTTGACGATCTATCTCAATTCGTTTAGACGCTAGAGGGATTACAACAGAAAGACGGACATGCCTCTATCGTCATAGAATTTTACGCTGATCTAGATGAGTTACAAACGGAAAACAAAATTAATATACAATCCATACTATGGTGGAGGGTATAAAAATATATCAAATGGGTCTGTATCTTATATGGATTCTGTATCGGTACATTGGCTTCTGTGGAAATAAAATATCAAATTTCGAACAGAAAATTCGTCGAGGACCATCAGTATAGTCGCTCCGCCCGATTTGCCACTTCTTTCCAGATTTAATTTTCGAAAAAATTAAAAAATTTATTTTCCAAATGTATTTGCCATACACATTGTTGTTTTCATTTCAGTGGCAAATCGGTAAAAAGCGATACCGAGCCAGCATTTTCTTTACGAAGTTCGACGCTGTGTTGATTTATTCTTGCATTTTTCATGTCAATATTCTTCTTATATATCAAAAGATTCTATTACTATTTTTTCATGAATTTAATAATTTAATCAAGTTATTCATATTTGAACTGTGAGTTTTTTGAACCATTTCCGTTTCATATTTCCTGTCAAATTTTACTTTATTTGCCTAAGTCAGGCCAATTTTCACATAAATACATAAACACGTGCAGTTATTTGCTGCTATGTGCTTTGTTCACATTTATATTTTTAAACTACTAAGTGGACATGTTTTTTTGCCCTAAGGTTAGGTTAAGAGGTTGTGATGCGAAAATGATTTTTGTCCCACAATACCCTTTGGCTTGTTGTGTGTAGCAATGAAATCTATGTAGCATGGGTCATAGCCCATCCTATTTGGTTCATATTTTGAACTTTATAATTATGAAATAGTTTTTAAGAACAGACATATAATATTTCGAAAAAAAACTAATATGGATGGTGATGATGGTATATGACATGTGGGAATATTTAAAGTTTAAACAACTTTAAGTTTTTTTTTTTTTATTAAAATGGTAAACCGAACCTTCATTTCAATAAGAAAACTTTAATATTTTCCCATATTTATAAGCATATACAAACTTCTGGTGGTTTCCTAACAAACAAAAATATGAATATACTTTGATGTTAAACTCTCTGTTTATAATGTTGACAACGGTTAATGTTGTCACCTTCATGTATAATAATCTACTAAAAAATAATTAAAAGTAGAAGAGAGTTTACAATCCCTTTTCTCTAAAAAAGGATATAGGAAAACTATTTGTAAAATTCCTAAAATGTCAATTATGTCCAGTAAAAGCCACACAACCGCACATTTAACATATATTTTGTTATGAAAATGACAGTTTTAAGAAGTTGTATTAAATTTTCAGGTGCGAAGAGGGGAAGTATAGGAGATGATTATTAAAAATTGTGTTTCAACAATTAAAAAAGCTTCTCAAAAATATTTCCGACTAAAAACCAGTAAGGAAAGTTCAAAAGTCGGACGGGGCCGACTATATGATATCCTTCACCACTTTGGGTACATACAAGAGATGTTATCGATGAAAAATTGCATGTCAAACGGGCAAACTTGGATTCTTTGGTGTCCCTTTTTTATGAAATCGAGTAAAATTATATATGGGAGCTATATATACACATGGACCTAATTGAGCAACCGTAGCATATACGATTTGTTTTTTTGTTATCATTCTATATTCAATTTAATACCCTCTGTCAAATTTCGAGTAAATCGAACAAACATAGGCCCTTCGGTGCACCATTTACATAAAATCGAACGAATATATATATATATAAGACCTATATCAAAATCTGAACTGAATTTAACAAGCCTTATCACGCATCATTTGTTCCTCAATTGCATTCGCTATGCAAAATTTTGCTCAAACGGACAAATATTGGGAGTTTTGTGTATAATTCACAAAAAATTGGACGGAACTACATATCCGAGCTATATCTAAATCTGAACCGATTTTAACAAAACTTCGCAGACAGTAGTCTGGACCTAATTCAATAGACTGTGCAGAATTTTGTCCCAATCGGACAAATATTGGGAGTTTGGTGCATCATTCACATAAAATCGGACGAAACTATATATGGGAACTATATCTAAATCTGAACCGATTTTAAAACCAGTGAGCGGGGCAGTATAGTCGGACGGGGCCGTCCATATTGTACCCTACACAACTTCTATGAAAATCTAACTTTCTGTGGTACTACATTCTGAGCTTGGGCAATACTTCGCGATGTTTGCACCCCTTGACCGATTCGAGGTCAACAAATATTATTATTACTAATATTCAGTACAGCCCTTCTAATTACTTGTCCAGATTTCCTTCACCGTGGGTTGTGTTATAATGTTCGGCTTTCAATTGTGGCCCATAGATCGACTCAAAAAACACAACAATATAAGTTTTCAGTCCACTTCATTCCAATACTATTATTTGATCATCACCGAAAATTATAAGCGTTGCCCTAGACCATACCTGGATCCTCATGGAAAATTTCAAAGCGATCAGAGCTATATTTCCGCCTTCTAGTGTGGTAATGGGTTACTAAATAATATCTCAGTACGTAAGAACCTGTAAATATTTAAGTGTAACTCCCACATCTGAGTACACACGACCATATAATTGGTATCAATTTAAAGGTCAACCACTCCTCTTGAACATACTATCAACTTCTCGTGTCTAGGACCTTCAGAGGTAAATATATATGCTATAGAATACAGGGTCCATTGTACCCGCTAAATATTGACCGATCTTTATCAAAACATGCATGCTTATTCTCCGGATCGTTCCCCTTCTCCATGCAAAAATTCGCGGTGTATGGGCCATAATTGCGGCCTCTGGAGCGACCAGAAAAACCGACAAAAATAAAGTTTTTAGTTCATTTCATCCCCTAAATATCAACCGATCTTTTCCAAAAACAATAAGGGTCTGCATTGGCCAGAATCCATCCTACATGCAAAATTTCGTGAAGATTGGTCCATAACTGTGGACTGTATCGTGTTTACAAATTATAATGGACAGACGGACGGACACACATAGATCGACTCAGCTAGTCGAGATATGACGATCGGTATACTTAAAGGTGGGTCTAGGACCAATATTTCGCGGCGTTACAAACTCTTGGGGCTGCACAAAGCTATAATACCCTGACAACATAGCTGTGTAGGGTATAAAAAACTTCGCAAACATCAATCTGGACCTAATTCAGTATTCTATGCAAAATGTTGTCCCAATCGGACAAAAATTGGGCGAAACTATCAGTCTGGACCTAATTCAGTACTCTGTGCAAAATTTTGTGCATTATTTACATAAAATCGGACGAAACCATATATGGGAGCTATATCTAAATCTGAACCGATTTTCTCCAATTTCAATAGAGTTCGTCCTTGGGCCAAATAAGTGAGCTGTGCCAAATTTCATCCAAATCGGATCATAAATGCGACCTATACTTTGTTCACAAAAATACATGGACGGACGGACAGACGGACATGAGTAAATCGAATCAAAAATTAATCTATGCATATTCTCAAAAGGAACCATGGTATAATATGTTAACCTTTAATAGAAACGCTGAATTTGTTTTTTATGGCCTTGTTTCAGAAATGGTTGAAAGCTCATTAAGGCGGGGTTATATCAAGTCAGAATATTCTATATAAATGTTCGGCATAAAGTTTTAGTCTAAATAGAAAAATCAGCCTAAACTTCAAGACTCTTAAAAATATGAAAAATTCTAGTTATGGTTAAAAACAATCTGATGCCGAGTTCGGGCCAATTTTTACCACTAGATGTCGTTTTAGAAGGTTGGTATAAAAATGAGCAAATTTAGTATAAGTCACTTAAGGGAACCAACCCCCCCAATTCACGATTTTATTTTTTCAAGATTTCCAATGGGCTGGTAAATCAATACCAATGCTTGTTAGGGTTTGTTACATTGATCATATATATTTTAAGATTTAAAAGAGACGAAAAATAATTTACAAAAAACTTTTGTAATTGTTTTGTTGTTGTTTTTTGTAATTAAAAAGAAGTCCTTATTTTTGATGGCGGGCACGATAACTCCTCACTGGAACATAGGAATCCGAATAATTCCAACGGTGTTAGGAAGAGTACATGTATGGCTCTCGTATGAACTAGGATTATTGACTTCGCTCTAAAATGAACAAAATGGCGGACCTTTGAAAAAATATTTTTCGAAAATCGCCGATTTTTGATCAAAAACAATTTAAAAAATAAGGAAGATATTCACCGATTGACTTTATCCTAATTCATACGAGAAACAGAGAAACGTGTAAAAATTTAGAATCGATTAGGTTATTAGTTTTTGAGTTATCGTGCCCGCCATTCGCAAAAGAGAAAAAACGCGTCTAATGTTTGAGAAGCCCTTTTGCCGTCACTTGATGCTGACACAATAAATCGGCTATATCTTCAAGAGTTCTTAAGATTTTCACATGCAATTTTGTAGGGACATTCTTGAATTAGTGTAGATTCGAATTAAATCAAAAAAAAAATTGACCCCGAGAATGGGGGGGGGGTCCTCTTAACAATATAATATATACCGAATATATAGACGTCAATATATATCGGTATATTGAAGTTCCCATTTTCCAACCTCAGTATCTGTAATTTGGAATATAAATTTTTTTAGAGCACGAACAAACTACTACCTCATTATACAATAACGTAGTCCTTAAAGAATTTTACCTCCACTTGGCAAAGGGTATGAAGCAGTTCAGGCTGCCCGGAAAATTTTCCGACTTTATGTTGGTACAATTTTGCCTCGAAAATTGTCAGGACATTTTTTCCCAAAAAATACATTGGTATTATATCTGATATTACTTGTTCCGCTTATTCTGACGCCGCGGGGTATGTATATGCAACTCTCAACGCCTGCGTTATCAAAACAGTTTTGTGGTTAGTGGGCACAAATTTCGCATCCTGCTGCATTTATCCACCTTTTTTGAGAGAGGCTATCCTATCTGTGGCGTATTCTGTATTTCTGCCACGGACTACTGTATCTCAATTAAGGAATTACTTTTATGAATATTATGCACTCAGGACTAAGAACGGAACCTAGTAAATTCAATACAACTGATCCTTAGGCCAAATAAATGAGACTTAAAAATTTTCATTGTAATTGGGTACTAATTGCAGCCTAAACATTTTCCAACATTCATCTTTTGAAATTCGGTAAAATTATTCCAAATACTATATTTTCTTTATAAAGCTGTCATAATCTTGACATCTGTTCGAAAATCTCTTTCGTATTAATTTTCAAATCTCATCCTATTCACTTTAATAGTTAATAGCCATCCATATCAATTTAGCTGTCTAGGCTATTGTTATACAAGTATTATTATTTATTTTGTAGTCTGGGGCAATTGTTTAAAAATCATAAGTTTTATGAACAATTATATAATAACTTAAACAACAAAACCAAGAACAATAAATGCGATACCATTTTAATATTTTGCTCTTCGCAATTGTCCATTTCTGACAATGTCAATGTCTATCCATTTAGGAATTGGATAGAGGCTGTTATGATGCGTAGCTATCGTATCTTTGTCTTCCATTTGTTTGCGAAAATACTTTGGAAATGGCAGGGTGTTAGCCGTTTTAGTTGTCTTTCATTCGTAACAGACATTGTTTGTTTTACGCTTTTATTTGTTTGCATTGTCTTTTCTGGGTCCAGCATCCTGAGTTTTCCTTTTATATGGCTTGAAGTCTACTAATGATGTTCACTTTACCAATGCAATGGAATTACTAGTAATATAGCGACTACAATTGTTTTCCGGCATCTTGGTGATGATGCTGATTTTTTTCTATTTTTGTTGTTTTTTGTATTTTTCAATAATTCTACTTCTTTGTTATGAGAAATACAGAAATATTTTTAATACGCATTATAAATTATACACTCAAAAAAATAAAATAAAAAAATAAAATGTTGTAAAGTTTCGCCGGGCTGTCCCTTTTTACACTCCACCATGAGGTGGACATTTAAAATACCCGTCATCGTCCGGTACTTTTAAATACGACGGAATATGACCATGTTAGATTTGACACACAACATTAAACTCGCCAAAATACTGGATAATGAGGGCCACTACAATAAGACCACAGGTCGCAAGACTGTTAGGCTAATTGGGTCAGCACATATGTGTTGTACTGTGACAGTTTGGGACCTGTATGATTTAGGATAGTTATCCAAATTGAACTGAGCAGGACTAATGGAGATTCTCGAATACATTTTCCGGTGTCACTGATTCGTGCAATTCAGAATCTGTTGGATATCTGGGCGGATGTGAATTATAGTCTTCTGGGTGTGTCGTGAAGATGATGTGTAATGAGGGTCATCCTCACGACGTCATGTATGTGTTATAATGTAGCAATCCTTAGGTCACTCTTCTGGATCGTATACAAGATATACCATTGAAGTCCAAACAGGGGAGTATAGCTCAGTACAGAGCTCTTCTATAATTAAATCAGACCATCATCTCCTTTAATTAAAAGCTCTTCTATATTAGAAGGTAGTCTTCTTCTATTATAAGTAGAGATGGTATTTACCCGGTAAATACCCAAGGGGTGGGTAAATACCGGGTAAATACCCATTTGCGGTTATTTATTTGGGTATTTACTACATTGAATCGGTAATACAACATCTTACACCCTATTTCCGGGTTTCTGTATCAAATCGATTTAGAATGGATAGTTTTACGATACTTTAAAGACGTGGGTAAAAACTTGGGTAAATACCCGAGTTTTTACCCAAAAATTGGGTATAAACTCATTAACTGCAGAACCACTTGACATAGGCGGCCAAAATTTTGCACACATGTTTCTAATGTCAAAGCAAATACAGAAATCCAACATGGGGTCCCTGGGTCTAAGTTTTGATATAGCCCCCATATAACCATATTTCCCGATTTAAGGTATTTTTCGTCTATTAGACACATTTTACAACCAAATTGGCTGTAAGTTGGCACAGAGTGATCTTTTTGAGCACAAAATGTCCATGCAAAATTTTAAGTATGTAGGTCCACGTGTACTGGTAGCCCCCATACAAAGGTACCCCTATTTTGAGTATTTACCCAAAAAATGGGTATAAACTCATTAACTGCAGAACCACTTGACATAGGCGGCCTAAAATTGGTTCAGATGGTTTTAATATCAATACAAATACTGGTGTGGGAAATGGGGACTCTGTAACCGTAGCTCCCGATTTTAGGTAATTTTTATCTATTAGCCAATTTTATTGGCTGGAATTTGGCTCAGAGAGTTCTCAATGAGTACCAATTGTTTACTCTGGTCCACGTTTTCTGTCCTATATAACGGTCCTGATTTTGGGTATTTATATATATTTAACAGCCGAACTAATTGACGTGTGTTTGGAAGACCCCAATTCCCATACAGGAAATAATGTTGATTTTGAACCATTTGTGTCAAAAACCACCTTAAATCGGTAGGTACGATTATGTGGGGGCTATATCAAAACTTGGACCCAGGGACCCCATGTTGGATTTCTGTATTTGCTTTGACATTAGAAACATGTGTGCAAAATTTTGGCCGCCTATGTCAAGTGGTTCTGCAGTTAATGAGTTTATACCCATTTTTTGGGTAAATACTCAAAATAGGGGTACCTTTGTATGGGGGCTACCAGTAAACGTGGACCTACATACATAAATTTTTGCATGGACATTTTGTACTCAAAAAGAACACTCTGTGCCAACTTACAGCCAATTTGGTTGTAAAATGTGTCTAATAGACAAAAAATACCTTAAATCGGGAAATATGGTTATATGGGGACTATATCAAAACTTGGACCCAGGGACCCCATGTTGGATTTCTGTATTTGCTTTGACATTAGAAACATGTGTGCAAAATTTTGGCCGCCTATGTCAAGTGGTTCTGCAGTTAATGAGTTTATACCCAATTTTTGGGTAAAAACTCGGGTATTTACCCAAGTTTTTACCCACGTCTTTAAAGTATCGTAAAACTATCCATTCTTAATCGATTTGATAACATAAACCCGGAAATAGGGTGTAAGATGTTGTATTACCGATTCAATATAGTAAATACCCAAATAAATACCCACAAATGGGTATTTACCCAATTTACCGGGTATTTACCCAATTTAGCGGGTATTTACCCTTTGGGTATTTACCCACTGCCCATCTCTAATTATAAGAATAGAAGAAGACCACCAGATCTTCTTTTAGGAGAACATCAGCTTTTCCATAAGTAGAAGACAGCCAGATCTTCTTTTTAGAAGAAGACCACCAGCTCTTTAGAAAAACAGTAAGGAATGTTGAAATGTCGGAAGGGGTGAAGGATATCATATAGTCGATATCCTTCACCGCTATGGATACATGCAAGACATTTTAATATCTACAATATCCTGTAGATATAGAAATTTCGCATACATCAGTCGGGACCTAATTCAGTACTCTGTACAAAATTTTGCTTCAATCGGAACAATATTGGGAGTTTGGTGTACAATTTACATTAAATCACACGAAACTATATATGGGAGCTATATCTAAATCTGAACCGATTTCAACTAAACTTCGCATTCATCAATGACCGAATTTAGTACGCTGTGCAAAAGTTTGTCTCAATCAGATAAATATTGGCAGTATGGTGCTCCATTTACAAAAAATCGGACGAAACTATATATGGCAGCTATATCTAAATCTGAACCGATTCCAACAAAATTTCGCATACATCAGTCGGGAACTAATTCAGTACTCTGTGCAAAATTTTGCTTTAGTAGGACCACTATTGCGAGTTTGGTGCACTATTTACATTAAATCGGACGAAACTCTAAATTGGAGCTATATCAAAATCTGAACCGATTTCAAAACTTGGCATATAACTATCTTCACATAATTCAATACTCTGTGAAAAATGTTGTCTCAATCGGATCACTATTGGGAGTTTGGTGCATCAATAAGTTAAAATTAGACGAAAATATATATGGAAGCTATATCTAAACCTGAACCGATTTTCTCCAATTTCAATAGGGTTCGTCCTTGGGCCAATTAAGTGACTTTTGCCAAATTTCATCCAAATCGGATCATAAATGCGACCTGTACTTTGTTAACAAAAATACATGGACGGACGGACAGACGGACATGCATAAATCGACTCAGAAAGTGATTCTATGCATATTCTCAAAAGGAACCATGGGTCTTTTTGCCTGTTACAAACATATGCACAAAGACATAATACCCCGTACCACAGTGTGGTGAAGGGTATAAACCCCAGCAAGTCTTCTATTAGAAGAAGACCAGCTCTTCTATTAGTAGAAGACTACCATTTCCATTCTATTAGAAGAATACCACCAGATCTTCTATTAGAAGAATACCACCAGATCTTCTATTAGAAGAAGACCATTGTGTTTTCGTATGTCGTAATGAGCGTATCTATGTCCGTTCCACAAAGGAAATGACCTTTCAGAACCTTCCCTTTTATATATGATGTGTGTTTTGTGATGTTAAGAGTGCTGTTGCACTCTCCGAATTCTTCGACCATCAACTATGACATTTATCACGGTATTGAGTTCACGTGTCTAGGAAATAAATAGAATCGAGATGGCGGTCGATTTTGGTTGAATCCATTAGCGATATCCATTGTCGTGTTGCCAGCCTTGCGAATAGGCATTATAATTTTTCTAAGCGAGTGGGGTTTTCAGGTTCTGAAAGGGATGTTATTCTTTACCAATAGAGATAGGATTTGTCCAAGATAATTCAAAGCTATTGGATCGAGGTTTTTAGCATGACAATAGAGATGTCAAGAAGGCCGTGAAAGCTATTGGATCGAGGTTTTCAGCATGACAATAGAGATGCCAAGCAGGCAGTGGATTTTTAAAGCTGTTGACTTGGAGATTTGCCCACTGCTGGAGTTTCATAAATTTTCGCAGGTTAGCTGTAAAACAGTGGTTCTGCTGAATAGGATTTGATTTTTTTTTTGTTATATTGGGTGTTATTAAAGGTGGGTGTACGTTTTTTGTTTATGTCAGATAATCTTCTTATTTTAGACTTCAGCATATGCGAACCAGCCTCGCAGTTATTTAAGTGGTCAACCCAGTTTTACTACGGACTTGGTTAATAAGAGAATTGACTTCAGCCGTCTGGGAGACAATCCTGCTGTGGGATAACCTGGTCAAAATTTACACTACGAGATATGTGGCTTGGATGATAAGGCCCCTCTGCGATCTCTCTCTCTCTCTCTCTTTCCCTATTTGGCACGGCTGTCTGTCCGTGTCGTGTCATATATTTTTTATACAGACGAGCTGCGGCTGTGTGTATATTTTTAATAGGCCCCTTTCGATATTTGTCTTTTCCCTGCTGGTTTACATCCTGAATATGACCAACATTTTCCTTCGAGCTTTAAGGACTTCATAACATTACAATAAAACAAAATTTACTCTTCTTACAAGAGACATCTTCCTTCAAGACACAACAATTCTTGTGAAATGCAAAAGAAAAAACCCGAGGAACTCAAAGAAACAAAGCAAATAAATTAAAAACGCAGTATTTAGTTGGCAAACAAATTGAAGAAGGGTGAACAAATCAGCTTAATGAAGATGACGTTATGCAAAATAAATAATACAACAACAACAAAATAGTAATAAAGACGGCGAAATATACCTTGGCTAATTAAAAAATATATTCCCTGAAAAGGGAAACTACAGAGTCTAGGATTTTTACAGAAAACTTAAAATTAATTCAAAATCTAGAAGAAAAAAAGCAAGAACAACAACTAAATGAAAATCTTTTCGCTGAAAGTAAAATTTGCATAATGTGAAAAAGAAGAACACAAAAAAATCGGAATAGTAATGCAAATAAGAACTGTGTGGCAAAACATCAAAGCAACCACAATGGCCAGTTTTTGCTTATTAGCAATTATAAATATTTAACATTTTAACCCCTTGCTTGGTTGGCTTTTTTTTCTGATTTTGCTCTATTTTACTTTATCTATTTTATTTTTTTTCTACCCGCCACTGCCACTTAATTAGTCACTAAATTATCATATTTTCATTTGTGCCTGACTGATTACCGACCGGGACAGTGGCATTTGATGTTAATTCTTCTCTAATGATAATTTCAAAACCCCAAAGAAGAACATTTCCATCACGCTAAAGATGATGATAGATGTATGTGCTTCGTCTTTTGACCATTTATTATCGGGGGAGTGAGGAAGATAAATAGAGAACTTGGAAATGCAACAGACGTTAACCAGTAAGCCCCCACCCACAACGGATGTCATAAATCTCAATAAATGAATGAAATTACAAATAAACTAAATGAGAACGCATTAAGTTTCATTCACTTCACTTCAGTACAACTTTCTTTCAGGCTAGCTAGCTAGATAGAAGGAAACGGAAGTGCTGTTTGTTAAGTAAAGTAGAAGTGACAGAGATAAGAAGTGCTAGAATTACGAAATAACCACCACAGATTGGATTTGAATGTCTGGGAAAAATTAAATTTGAAAAATGAGTGCCTAATAAATCTGTGGACAGTTAAAGGAATGTGGGTGTTATAAATAAGCCTTTACAGTTAGCATGACAATTAGACTATATGGACGTATGGGAACTAGGGGCGAATAGGAATAGATTGTACCGTTGGACCCATATACTACCCAAAAACTACACATTTTTTCGTTGACTTCTAAAGCATGAATATATATTTCTCTAAAGGAATTTTAACCGTCAATTTTTTAACAAATATTTTTCAAGGACTTCTAAGACGTGGCTTTTTATATCCTTCATCACACTGTGGTACAGGGTATTATGTGCATATGTTTGTAGCAGGCAAAAGGAAAAGATATAGACACGTGGTTCCTTTTGAGAATATGCATAGCATCACTTTCTAAGTCGATTTATGCATGTCCGTCCGTCCGTCTGTCTGTCTGTCCATGCTAATTTGTAAACAAAGTACAGGTCGCACTTAGGATCCAAATTGGATGAAATTTGGCATAGGTCACCCAAATTTGGCTAGGTCGGCCCAAGGACGAACCCTAATGCAATTGGGAAAATATGCTCAGATTTAGATACAGCTTCCATATATATATTTGTCCGATTTAATGTAAACGGTCCCTATATTTCTTTCGATTTGCACGAAATTTGGTACAGCCTAATGACTTAGGTCTAGAATGATGCATGTTAAGTTTCCTAATTTGGCACAGCCTAATGATTTAGGTTTAGAATGATGTATGTCAAGTTTCCTGAAAATCGCTTCAGATTTAGATATAGCTCATATATATATTTTTGTCCGGTTTAATGTAAATGGTGCACCAAATCCGCTATATATCTTTCGATTTGCACGAAATTTGGCAAAGTGTACTGAATTGAGTCTTGAATGACGTGTGTCAAGTTTCGTGAAAATCGGTTCAGATTTAGATATTACTTACTTACTTAGCTGGCTTGTTACAGAACGGTTGTTCCATAAGCCGAGCTTAAAAAAGATTTCCAAGAGCGTCGGTCTTGTGCGCAAGTCCACCAATTTGGAAGACCACGTTCCAAGATGTTGTTTTCTACTTGTTTTTTCCATCTAATTCGTGGTCTTCCCCTTCTACGGGAACCATCAATAGGCTCATTTTTATATTCCTTTTGAGCTGGGACATTTTCATTCATCCGCACATCATGGCCTAGCCACCGTAGTCGCTGCAGCTCAATACGACTGATTATATCGATGTCCGCGTATAAATTGTAAAGCTCGTGGTTCATTCGACACCGATATTCACCGTCGACGCAGATCGGCCAGTAGATCTTTCTGAGAATTTTTCTCTCAAATACCCCAAGAGCTGCCTAGTCTGCTTGCGCAAGTACCCATGCTTATGATCCATATAATAGCACGGGTAGTATCAGCGTCTTGTAAAGTGTGAGTTTGGTCTGGCGGGAGGTGGCCTTGTTTCTAAACTGCTTACTTAAACCATAGTAGCATCTGTTGGCCATTACAATCCTTCTCCGAATTTCAAAACTGATTCGTTTTATTTATGGCGGTACCAAGGTATATAAAGTCTTTAACTACCTCCAAGCTTTAGTTCTCAAGTTCCACAGTTGGTCCGAGTCTACTGGACGTCTTGCGCGTTGATACCATCAACATGGTCGTCTCGCCGTTTACTACCAGACCCACTTTGGCAGACTCCTTTTCAATTTGCTCAAAGGTGGCTGTTACCGCTCGCAATGTTCGACCCATTATATCGATGTCATCGGCGTAGGCGAGTAACATGTGTTGTTTGGTGTACAGAGTGCCATTTCTGTTCACCTTTGCGTCTCGTATGACCTTTTCCAGTAGGATGTTAAAAAGATCACACGACAAACTGTCACCTTGTCTGAATCCTCGTTCGGTATCCTACTCTAACTGCTGACCTTGTGCCACTTAAAGTTATCCTGCATAGCCGTACTAATTTTGCAGGAATGCCGAACGCAGACATGGCTTTAAACACCTCTGAACGGATAGGGCTGTCGAATGCGGCTTTGTAGTCGACAAATAGGTGGTATGTGTCGATGTGTTTTTCGTGGGTCTTTTCCAGGATTTGGCGCAGAGTGAAAATCTGATCAATGGTGGATTTGCCAGGTCTGAAGCCGCATTGGTATGGTCCGATGATGTCATTGACCATTGGCTTCAATCGTTCACACAGCACACTGGATAGCACTTTATATGCGATGGGAAGGAGACATATTTCTCTATAGTTGGCACATATCGTCTTGTCTCCTTTTTTGTGCACGGGGCACAGGATGCTGAGTTTCCAATCATTGGGCATGCATTCATCTACCCAAATTGTGCTAATCAGCTGGTGCATGCTCCTGACCAGTATCTGGCCACCAGTCTTGAATAGTTCGGCTGGTAACCCATCGGCTCCTGCTGCTTTGTTGTTCTTGAACCGATTAATTGATTTTATGACCTCATCTTGGCTAGGTGGTATACACTCTATACCATCATCTCTTATTGTTTGGTTGATATAAATAGCTCCCATATATATTTTCGTCCTATTTAAGGTAAATGGTGCACCAAAGTCACTATATATCTTTCGATTTGCACGAAATTTTGCACAGCCTAATAATTTAGGTCAAAAATGATGTGTATTAAGTTTCGTGAAAATCGGTTCAGATGTAGATATAGCTCCCATATATATTTTCGTCCGATTTGAGGCAATGGGTCACAAAAGTACCATATATCTTTCAATTTGCCCGAAATTTTGCATCTTGTACTAAACTGAGTCTAGAATGATGTGTGTTAAGTTTCCTGAAAATGGGTTCATTTTATATATAGCTGTCATATATTATTCCGAGTTTTTGTAAATTGTGCACTAAAGGCACAGTGCAGCAAACCACATAGCGTGTGTCATGTTTAAGTTAGTTATTTATTTATGTTCGTTCAATGTATATTCGAAAAGGAAACGTCTGTTAGGATACATATGACGAATAAACCCAAAGTGGCGAAGGGTATAATATAGTCGGCCCCGTCCGACTTTATTTATTTAATATTTTTGTAGGGGCTTTTCGGTAATAGAAGTTCCAAAATATTGACATTTTACAATATTTTTTATCTTCTTTTACATTAAATTTAAAAATGACTTTCGAACATATGTCACCATATAGTTCACTTGAATTTAACTTTAAAAAAGGACACCACCATTAAATGCATACGTAGCTGGGAAAATTTTGTGCAATTATACCTTTGGTCATGTCCTAAGTTTTTTTTTTGTGCTACATTAACTTGAGGGATTTTTGCAAACTTGAACTTCAGTCGTCGGTTGGTATGCCATTAAAAATGGTAACCTTAGTCTTTTTTCGTACATGTCACATAAATTGTCTCAAAATGCTAGCGATTACCTTAAAATTGTTGCCGGCCGTTTTGCTGTAATTGGCGACAGTATTTAGAAAGCATTCTGTCTACGATGTTTTTTTTTTTTTTTTTTTGTTTTTTTCTTGCCTGTCATAACCACCTTCAAACTATTTCGTCATCCTTTCATTGAACTGAATGCACAACATGCTGGATGGATGAATGGCTGTTTAGTTGGTTGGTTGGTTGCATGTTTTGTTCATTCACACACACAAGTCAATTTTGTTGGGAAGAAAGTTCAATGTAAAATGACAGCAGGTTTTAATATTTTTTTCGTACCTTAGTTGTTTTTCTTTGCCATTTCATAGAAAATTATCTTTAAATATTTTATGAACTTGTTGTCGGCATTTAGCCATTCCCTGTTATTAAGTTTGGGGTATTTTTTTGTTTTCTGGCAAAAAGAATGTCAGAGGTTTTTCTTCATAGTTCGAACTTTTTAACTTTAGGGGGTTCATTAAAAATTGTCTTGGCCTTTTAGTTTGTGGAGTTTTGTTCTCTTATTGTTGTACTTTTGGGGGGAAAAGGAATAATATACGACATGTTGTTGACGATGATGGTGGTATGATGATTGGTGTTATTGGATGCACAGTGGGATGAAAGTTTAAAAAGGGCAAAAAACTTAAAACAAATTCAGGGACTTCTAAGGCGTTCATTTATACAAAATATTTTACAAACATTTTTTAAAGACTTCTAAGGCGTGGTATTTAAAATTAATATTTTTTCAAGGACCTCCAAGGCGTGAATTTTTAAATAAATATTTTTCAAGGAGCACCATGGCGTGGATTTTAAAATAATTTTTTTTTCAAGGATCTTCAAGGCGTGGATTTTTTAATAAATATTTTTTCAAGGACCTCCAAGGCGTGAATTTTTTAATAAATATTTTTTCAAGGACCTCCAAGACGTGAATCTTTTAATAAATATTTTTTCAAGGACCTCCAAGGCGTGAATCTTTTAATAAATATTTTTTCAAGGACCTCCAAGTCGTGGAGATTTTAAAATAACTACTTTTTGAATGACCACCAAGTCGTGGAGGATTTTAAAATAACTACTTTTTAAAGGACCTCCAAGTCGTGGAGGATTTTAAAATAACTACTTTTTAAAGGATCTCCAAGGCCTTGATTTTTAAATACAAATTTTTTCATGGACTTTTAATATCATCCAAGGACTTTTTCAATAAATATTTGTCAAGGACTTCTAATAACTTCCAAGGACTTTTTTTGATACATATTCAAGGTAAGTAGTGAATCTGTGTAATAAATTTTCAAAGACATCCAAGGATTTTTATACCCTCCACCATAGTATGGAGGGTATATTAGTTTTGTCTTTCCGTTTGTAACGAATCAAAATAATCATTTCCGACCCTATAAAGTATATATATTCTTGATCAGCGTAAAATTCTATGACGATCTAAGCATGCCCGCCTGTCCGTCTGCCTGTTGTAATCACTCCAGCGTCTAAACGAATTGAGATAGAACGCCAAAATTTTGCATAGAGTCGTCTTTTGTCTGCAGGCAGGTCAAGTTCGAAGATGGACTATATCGGTGACGTTTAGGCAATTTTCGATATTTTGGGGTTCTTGAGCGCCTTTTTCAACCGAATTCGCTGAAATTTAGTAAAATGGGTTCTTTTTGGATACCAAATTTCTCCATTAAAAATTATAAATATTGGTCTACTTTTTCTGGTAGCCCCCATATAACGGTACCTCCTAATTTTCAGTTTCGGGGGGGTTTTGACCGGATTTTTTCACCGAATTGGCTGTAATTTAGAACTTTGAGTTCTTATTGAGTATCAAATCTCTCCACAAAAAATTATAGATATAGGTTCATTTTTTCGGGTAGCCCTCATATAAGGGTACCCCCAAGTTTCGGTACTTTGGGGTTCGTGAGCCCGTTTTCAACCGAATTTGCTGAAATTTGAGTTCTTATTGCGTAGCAAATCTCCCCACAAAAAATTATAAATATAGGTCAATTTTTTCGGGTAGCCTCTATAAAAGGGTACCCTCCAATTTTCGGTATTTTGGGGTTCTGTAATTTGATATTTTGAAGTCGTATATGGTAACAAATCTCCCTACCAAAAATTATTAATATTCAGCCCCTTTTAGGGATAGTCCCCTTATAACACCCTTTTATATTTTAAAATAGCTGATTTTTTCCGTGCATTGGGGTTATCACATACAGCTGTATTCCACCATAGTAGGGGGGATATTCGGTAGACAAAATTTTCAGTTCATACCCCACATAGTATGGAATTCTAAAACGATTTAGTCGATTTAGTCATATGTTGTAATCATTTTTCTCTCGGAGGATATCGACATAAAAACTAAAACGTGAGGTTTGACCCGCATATAGGACCAGGTCCTATATAAAACATCCTACCTAATTAATATTTAGCCTGATGGACGGTATTGCGATTCAAAACTAAAATATTAGCTTGGAACTTGAGCTACATCGGCCCTTAATTTGGCCTAACCCCTTATATAATGAAAACACCAAGTAGTTGCTAATTCCAACACAATGTTGTCAATATTGGTCCCGCTTTAGTATGCCTCATATATAATATTTCCCTGTAAATTGGATTATTTTCAGGATTTTATACACATTTTTCACCGTACCATGCGTTAATAATATATGTCAACATTTTACATTTTGAGATTTTATTAAACCCCCCATTGAAATTGCTGAATTTTCTATTTGGTTTACAACAATCGGTTAGAAGAATTGTCGTTATATGTATGTTCCCTGTGTTTTCATTTCAAAAATTTGTCAGTATTTCTATGGTGGAGGGTATCCAAAGTTCGGCCCGGCCGAACCTAACGCTTTTTTACTTGTTATTTTTAATAAATATTTTAAGGACTTTCAAAGACTTCCAAGGATTTTTATTTTTAATAAATATTTTTTCAATTATTCAAAGGCGTGGATTTTTAATGTAATATATCTTCAGAGACGGATTTTTATTGATTAGTTTTTTTGAGACTTCTATATTGGATACCCCTGCAAGGTATACGATGTATAAGTATAGAAGAACCCAGAAGGGTCTATATATATATAGAAGAGCTCTAAAGGGTCTTCTATGTATTGAAGACTTCTAATGGGTCTTCAATTTATAGAAGAGCTCTGAATGGTCTTCTATGTACTGAATACCTCCTCAAGAACACTGTATTGGATTAGATTCTTGGCCTGCTAATATTTGTTTTTGTATTTGCGAAGTATTTCCCCTAGTTTGTTCTCCTAGAAAAGTTTGGTTGACAACATTGTCATGTTTTTCTTGGTGCTGTTGTTGTCATTAAGTTGTTCCGTTTTTGAGATGTTGGTATGTCTGTCCCTTATTTTTGGTCTGGGTGTATATATACCATTATTGTTGATCCTTTTGTAGTTGGTGGTAGTACTCCATAGTGAAGCTAGACAACAACAATATTTCATATATTGTGTATGTGTACGACCAATACAAGCCAACATTGTTGTGGTCTGTATGCTGGCCAAGTTTTTTGACATTAAGTCTGTTGTTGTATGGTATTCTTGATGTTTGTTGCTGCTGACCATTGTTTGTTTTGGGTCCTTTGCATGGAAAATTCCTTTGAAGAAACCTCAACAAGAAACAAAACTTTAAGGACATATCTCTCTTGTTTAATACTCTCGAAACAAGAAGAATGAAACCGGACAACAAACATTCACATTTACTTAGGCAAAGAAATGGAGAAGAAAACTTAAATGAAACTCCATGGTGACAACAAGACCACTTTAAGGAAAAAAAGAAACAGAAATGACCAACACAAGTTGGCCAAGTTTGTTGTAAAGTATGAAACAGCGTAACCACCCTAAAGAAAATTTGAAGGAAAGTTATTTTTAAAGTCTGAAAGTCACAAATGATTGTAATTAAACGACATTTTATTTTATTTAAATTAATAAATATTACAAATTGTTAACTTTTTTGTTTTTAAAGGTAATTGTTAAAAGTTGTGATGATTTTGGGGATTGTTTTCCATTAAAGATTTCCATTTATTAGAAATGGAAATTATTTTCAAGAAACAACCACGCAATGGATGAATTGTAATTTTACTTGTAATGTTTAAAATCTCACATTTCTGATGGTATAAAAATGTTACCTCATGTGTTAATGGAAGGCCGTTTAGAGATATTCTATTTATATTGGAAAAGAAAAAAGTAAAAAAAGGCTGCAGACAAGAAAATTAGTCATACAAATTCAATGCAACTTTAATTTATGAATTAAATTTATAACATTCAGTATACCCCCTCCACCATAAATTTTCACTAAAGGTATACCCCAGTATAGTAAAGCTGAAAGTCTTTTCGATTACCATTGAAATTTGACTCATTTAGGAAGATAACAACCAAATTTCTCGGCCAATCATATTTTCGGAATTTTCATATCATCCACTATATACATATATTTGCACATTCAATATCTGTCCATGTCCGCTTCAATATCCTTCTTCATATATGTCGGTTGAATGATGTTTTGGCAACGAGATTTCAGACCGCAGAATACATCCACGTAGAAATTTTTATTATAGGTAAACGTTTGGTCATAAATAACGATTCAAGCTCCTGGCCGACTAGAGGTCAACAAATAATACTAATTGTGATGTTCGACTCACGAAAAAAAACAGTAAGGAAAGTAGTAAAGTCGGACGGATCCGACTATATGATACCCTTCACCACTATGGGTATATAAAACAGCATTATTAACATGAAATTGGATGAAATAAAATATGTGATATTTATCAAAATGTGAGTTGGACTAGATCTATCCATAAACATGTCATTCGTTTGGGACAAAAGTATGAAAATCGACTTCAAACAAATATCAATAGGTCATCCGTTGGGCTATGTCTGTACTTCTAGAAAACGTAACTACGTTATTCTAGGCTCAAATTTGTACGAAAAAATATATATCTAGATCTGAACATATTTTCACGAAACTTTGCAGACATCGCTCGAGGCTCAATTCAGTACGTTATACCAAATTTCGTACAAATCGAAAGATATATAGGGACTTTGGTGCACCATTTACATGAAATCGGACGAAAATATATATGGGAGCTATATCTAAATCTGGACAGATTTTCACGAAACTTGGCAGACATCATTCTAGACTTAATTCAGTACGCTGTGCCAAATTTCATGCAAATCGAAAGATATATAGGGACTTTGAGATATATAGAAACTTGGCACACATCGTTCTGGACCTTATTTAGCACTCTGTGCCAAATTTCATGCCAATCGAAAGATATAGAGGGACTTTGGTGCCCCATTTACCTTAAATAGGACGAAACTATATATGGGAGCTATATCTAAATCTGAACCGATTTTCTCGAAACTTGGCACACATGATTCTGGACCTAATTCAGTACTCTGTGCCAAATTTCATGCAAATCGAAAGATATAGAGGGACTTTAGTGCCCCATTTACCTTAAATCGGACGAAAATATATGTGGGAGATATATCTAAATCTGAACCGATTTTTCCCAATTTCAATAGGTCAGATGGGCCAAATAAGTGACTTGTGCCAAATTTCATTTAAATCGGATTATAAATGCGACCTGTACTTTGTTTACAATTTTACATCTACAGACGGACGGACGGACGGACATGCATAAATCGACTCAGAAAGTGATTCCATGCATATTCTCAAAAGGAACCATGTGTCTATCTCGTTTCCTTTTGCCTGTTACAAACATATGCAGAAAGACATAATACCCTGTACCACAGTGTGGTGAAAGGTATAAAAACACAAAAAAATAAGTTTTCGGTCCAGTTCATCCCAATATTATTATCTGATCATCACCGGCGTTGTCTTTGATCATACCTGGATCCTCATGGAAAATTTCAAAATATATTTCCGCCCTCTAGTGTGGCAATGGGTTACTAAATTATATATGAATACGTAAGTACCTGTAAATATTTGTGTGTAACTTCCAGATCCGAGTAAATACGACAATATAATTGGTATCAATTGAAAGGTCAACCACTCCTCTTGGACATACTGTCAACTTCTCGGCTGTTGGTCCTTCAGGGGCAAATATATACGCCATATAATACAAATTTTGTAATTTTCACACAAAAGTCAGGGTCTATTTGACCCGCAAAATATTGACCGATCTTTATCAAAACAGGCATGCTTATTCTTTGGTCCAATCGCCTTCTCCATGTAAAACTTCGAGATGTTTGGACCGTAATTGCGGCCTCTGGAGTGACCAGAAAAATGACAAAAATTTCGTATTTGGTCCATTTCATATTAACAGATCTTTTCCAAAAACAATAGGGGTCTTCATTGGCCAGAACCCATCCTACATAACTGTTGCCTGTATCGTGTTTACAAATTATAATGGACAGACGGACGGACGGACACACATGTCTAGATCGACTCAGCTAGTCGATATATGACGATCGGTATACTTAAAGGTGGGTCTAGGGCCAATATTTCGCTGCGTTACAAACTCTTGGGGCTGCACAAAGCTATAATACCCTGACAACATAGTTGTGTAGGGTATAAAGACATAATACCCTGTACCACAGTGTCGTGAAGGGTATAAAAAGAGGTTGAACAACTTCGTTGACAGATGTCGAATTCTAGTCTTATACATATGCAACCACCAAATATATAACCCTATGTTTTGTTTTTGTGAAAAGAAGGCGCAATCGAGCACATTTACCACTATAAATATCAATTTAATCCTTTATATTTACAACGTCCAGGTGGACTTTTATTGAAATAGAATAAGGGTTATAATTATTAGTTTCATGTACATTTCATAACTTCCCTCCTATTGAAACAATATGTTAAGTCCAAGAGCACAAAGTTCGAGTTCTCTTTTGTTACAATGAAAATATTTTGAAATATATGTACTATTGAAAATATTCAATAGTTTAAACTTATATCACAAATATATTCTATCAACCATGTCCATGTAATGCACCGCCTTAAATCTCTCTCCATGAAACTTCCTAAGTAAACCCTTTGGAAGTTATTCTTCTTGTGCTTTTATATTTATCGCTTCTTCTGTTTTTCTCACACTTTTTTCTCTACTATTGCAAAAAATGTAATAAACAAAATAATTATTGCATACCTTTACATTTAATAAGTATTACCTTGTTGGCCTTATGTCGATATTTTGTGTGGTACGACCCTTATATCTTGTTAGTGTAGGTGTATGTTCACCTCTGACGGTCCCCATTGGTTGTCATTGCAAAGGTAAGGTTGTCGTTTTTGTTTTTCTGCAGTTATTTTGGTCTTGAGGAAAAATTCATTATTTATTCATTAGCAGCCGGGAAAAACATAGTGTAGAAGGCAAATTCTAAAGGATCGATGTGGCCTTTGCTGTTGTTTTCTTCAAAGTTATTCCATTGTTTTTGCTTATCCCTTGGAGTTTTTTTTCTGTTTCCACCATCTTTATTGTCAAGTACCTGTATGAAGGAAATGTAAAAAAAAAACAAAAAAACATACAGGGCAAACTTTAGCGACACTTTGTTACGCAACCATGTTTTTATCAAAGCGTTAAGTTACATTACTGATTCTTTTTCTTCTCCTCCTCCAATTCATTTATGCTTTTCAAGCGTTGTTTTCCGACTTCGACTTCTTATGAGCAGCTACTCAAACATTAATGACCATAAAAGTTTGCCTTTTAGTTTTCGCAATTGCGTGAATAACAAAAACAACAACACCAGCAGGAGCGGGAACAGCAGCAGCAAAGTACTTCATATCTAGTGTTAACCATGCACATGCATGGCTATTTTGTTGATTTTGTTCGCCCGTTTTAAGTTGAACCAACAAATTTATGTTGTTGTTTTTGTTTTGTTTTTAACCGAAAAATGAATAAACTCTCGTAATAGCGGTGTTAAACAAAATTGAAAACTTTAAAAAGTTTGTGTTTCCGTTAGCGTTTAATTTTGAAATACTTAGTGGCGTGGATCGGTGGGTGGTGAGGTTGTTTATCAAAACAATGTTGTTGTAGTGTGGTTCTATGCAACGGGTATCGGTTATTAGGTTCCGAATGTTCGTAAAACGGCCAAGAGGATTGTTAATGAACTTAATCCAGGCACTTTTAAAGGAACTCAAAAAAGACGATACTAAAATTGTATGGGCATACTGAATCGGTTTCCAAAATTGTTCCTATTGTTCCAAGACCACATTTACTGTGTACAGTTATAACAGTAAGAGACAATGTTCAAATCAAAGTCGGAAAATACATTTTCTATTCATCTAAATCGGAACCTAATCCAACAAGAAACTTGTACTCTGTCCCTTGACTCTATAGAAGAGGGACTTGTAAATGTTTCTATTGAGAAATCCCGTTTAGTTCCACACACCCTAACGGCTTAAGAGCTATGTGTATGGCCATTTCCATGTAGCTATACCTTTGTGTTTTAAAATCTATCCAACAGAACTTTTCTGTTGGTACCCGTAAAATTAGAGAATCGATATGGTTCAAAAGACATTTATAAGATCTTCAAAGGTGACAAATCATGGATTTATGTGTTTAAGTTCGAAAAAAACAGCAACCGATTTCGAGGGCCAATACCAATGTGAGTACTGTGCATCATCGTTTCGCTGAAAATATCGATGCTATGTGTTTCTTAGGAGTTAGTACTGTCTTGCGGCATAATATGTTGTATTTTGCATTTAGATTTACGCATATAAAATTAGAGAATTGATATTGTCCAAAAGACGTTTATGAGATCTTCACAGGTGACAAATCATGGATCTATGTGTATAAGTTCGAAAAAAAAAAACAGCAACCGATTTCGAGGATCAATACCAATGTGAGTCCTGTGCCTCATCGTTTCGTTGAAAATATCGATGCTATGCGTTTCTCAGGAATTAGTACTGTCTTGCGGCATAATATTTTGTATTTTGCATTTAGATTTACGAATATATCCATAAAAAGTTTAGCTCACGCAAAAACTGAAACTAGCATTCACAACGTCGTAGATACATGAGGTCCTGACAATCCTCAAGAGGGGCTCCTTTAAAACATTAACATAAATTCAAAGAAGGAATGTTTTCTTCACCAGAAATCCGATATGACCAAAAATGGATCGATACCTTTATATGGGGGCTATATCAAAATCCTTGATCCTCCATACACAATTTTGTGCTATACCCTCTAATATCCCGGAATGCAAAATTATTACCACTAAAATACCGATTATGGAGAACTACTCTTATATGGAGCTATGTCATAACATAGACCTATGCTAATCATTTTGCTCATATCGCTCACTTGCTGCAAGATCAACATACGTCAAAAAGTGGATTTTTCAGAAAGTGCGTTTTAAGTTTTTAATTACTCTCACCTTACAATGGACAGATATACTTCTGCAGCTTTTCAATCAGTGTGTAAAAGAGATATTCAGCTGATTTTTTACACAACATGAAGTCTGATATAGTGAACAATTCTGCAGCAATAGCTCAAAAATCGCGATTTTCAATATGTGAGCCTTCAATAACCCTTAATACCAAATTACAGATGTTGTGGAAAAATCCGAGTAAAGACTTCAAAATAGCGAAAATGGGTCGGTATACTGTAAAGCGATATTGATAATTTGTAATATAAATATTTGACACCCCACGAGAACCTAAATATTCCAATTAGAGGTTATTCGTTCCAAAAACGTGTCCCAGTACCCCAAAATACCGATAAAATGGGTGGAACATTATATGAAGACTTCTCGTAAACTAGGGCCATTATTGACCATATTTGTTAGGGAGATATTCTACGCAGTAACAGTCCAAAAAATACGATTTTTAACTATGTTATTAAGTCAATTAGTTTAATTTCAGCTAAAAGTCCGATATTGGCGAAAATAGATCGCTTAACTATCTCACAAAGCAAAAAATATCCTATCGTCCGTTCCGCTGTTGTCGTTCTGAGGAACTAGGATAGTCATACCGCTCATTATGGCGTATTTTGCATTTAGATCTGCACAAACTGAAGCCAACTGACCATCACAATGTCGTAGATACCTGGAGTTGTACTTTATGGTTATTTAGCTATGAAACTCCTTTCTCACTCGGTGAATATGTGGTCCTGAGAATCCTCAAGTAATTCAAGAGAAAGGTCAATACATCCAGACAAGGGCAATGTTTGGTGAGCTCTTTGATGCGGTGGTGTAACTGTCACTGTCACGATATCAACTGTCCCCAAGATCAGGTGACACCATTAGACTTCTTTGTCAATTTGATGTCAATCTGATGCCTAATTTACTTGAAATCGGGCGAAAATATATATGGAAGCTCTATCCAAATATTAAGCGATTTCAAACAAACTTGTCACAGGTTAGGTTATACTAATTTCAGAACGTTTTGTTCCTATTGGTTTCTTGGTGCGTCAATTACTTAAAATCAATCTATAATAAAAAGGAGCTATATCTAAATCTGGTCCGATTTTCACGAAACAAGGCAGACATCACTCTAGGCTCAATTCAATACGTTATGCCAAATTTCGTGCAAATCGAAAGATATGTAGGGACTTTGGTGCACCATTTACATGAAATCGGACGAAACTATATATGGGAGCTATATCTAAATCTGTACCGATCTTCAAGAAACTTGGCAGACATCATTCTAAACTCAATTCAGTACGTTATGCCAAATTTCGTGCAAATCGAAATATATATAGGGACTTTGGGGCACCATTTACATGAAATCGGACGAAACTATATATGGGAGATATATCTAAATCAGGACCGATGCTCATGAAACTTGACAAACATCATTCTAGACTCAATTCAGTACGTTATGTCAAATTTCGTGCAAATCGCAAGATATATGTGGTGAACCATTTACATGAAATCGAAGGAAATATATATGGGACCTATATCTAAATTTGTACCGATCTTCATGATACTTGGCAGACATCATTCTAGACTCAATTCAGTACGTTATGCCAAATTTCATGCAAATCGAAATATATATAGGGACTTTGGGGCACCATTTACATGAAACCGGCGAAACTATATATGGGAGCTATATCTAACTTTTTACCGATTTTCACGAAACATGGCAGACATAATTCTAGACCTAAATGATTAGGCTGTACAAAATTTCGTGCAAATCAAAATATATATAGGGACTTTGGGACACCATTTATATGAAATCTATATGATACCCTTCACCACTTTGGGTATATTCAACAGATTAATCCTAACAGACATTGAAGAACCATAAACACGAAAATGGAACCATAGACATGTCATTCTGCAACCTATACTAATTTTTTTCATTTGGTCAGATACAGAGTTGGTATACAAAATTGTGTGACAATCGGACAACCTTTGGGTCTATAGTGCACAATTTACATTAAATCGGACGAATATATATATTGGAGCTATATCCAAATCTGAACCGATTTTCAGAAAATTCAACACACATCGTTCTAGACCTAATTCATTACCATATGCCAAATTTCGTGCAAATCGAAAGATATATAGGGACTTTAGTACATCATTTACAATAAATCGGACGAAAATATATATGGGAGCTCCCATCTGTAGGTTTGTCCGATTCCACAATATTCACCACAGTTACAATGTTTGTCCGATTGAGCCAATATTGTACAAATCGTAATGAATTAAGAACACGTTGACGTAGGTGAAGTTTTATATATGATATATCTCCCATACACATTTTCGTCCGATTTTATGTAAATGGTGCACCAAAGCCCATATATTTCTTTCGATGTACACGAAATTTGCATAGCTTCTTAAATTTAGTCTTGGAAAATGTCTCCGAAATCGGTTCACATTTAGAAATATCTCCCATTATTTGTTCAATTTAGACGACATTTTGCGTATTGCATTGCTCAGATCGCTCAGATGTAGATAAAGCTCCCGTAGAATTTTTTGTCCGATTTGTTATATATGGTGAACCGAAGAGACTATCTTTTATACACACGAAATTTTGTCAATGTATTGATTTTAAGTATAGAATGACATCTGTTAAGTTTTATTGAAACCAGTTAAGAGTACCGTGTAGTTGATTTTGAAAATATGTTCAGATGTAGAAAATAAACCTTATTTATTTTCGTCTGAGTTCATGCAAATCGTATACCCATCGAGATTAAACCTTGTACAAGTAGTTTTCTAGACTGCCGAGATATAATTTATGTTGATGAGAAGTTTCATAATTTCAGATCTGTCAGCATAACACTATTGTAACTTTCTTTAAATTATTTCTAACTTTAACTAAAACCCGGTTTTTAATCCACCATATATCGAACTGTGTATCCCTAAATGTAAATTCCTTGCATTTATTTCATTTCTGGTGATTAGCCAGAATTTCCAACATCCTGTCGAAACAGGTAAACGCTAAACTAAACAGACTCCATCTACATCGCCAACAACAAGCAGTAGCAGTAATAAAAACAAAAACAGCGACAACGACAACGCCAAACACAGTTGACAAGGTTATTTGTATGAATTTTCCAAAACTAGCGTTGAAATGATGCATTTACGTTAATTGTTATTTCATGAGTAGCTTTTTGTTTAGCCGATACGTTTTCACGTTTTGGCATTAAAACTCCGGTGATGAATTTTGTTACGATTACAGTAAAGCAAGTAAAGTATGTACTCGTCAGCGGCTATATGTCATACGTAAATGTATATATGTATATTTGTAAGTGGTAATAAATTTATGATGCAAAGTTTTTTACCTCAACTGTTCGATGCAACAACAACGAAAAAGTTGGGGTTTTGTTTCGGGTGAAATATTAAAAGCCATTAACTGAAATTTAAGTTTAGCGAAGTATTAAATTGTTTTAATCGCGCATAAAAGGATATTTGAATATGTTATGAAAAAGGTTTTTAAAGAGATTATTTATATATATATATACATAAATTGTTTTCCAATTCATTATACAATTTAATGGATGAGTAAATGCATTATTTGTTTTTTTTTTCTTTTCAGGTAAGAACTATTTTTGAATAAGAATATATGAAAAAATGTAAGTAGAAAAAATATAATATAAGGGATTTAGGTTGAATATTTGATTTGCAGGAAGAAAGATAAACAATTATTGGGAATTTTAGTCAGAGAACCCATAAATTGTATATTCAAGGTTATCCATTTCGTGGTTGACTAGCAAATTCGGTTAAAAAAAATGTTTATCGAAAATAGTCGGACTTTATCAGAACCTATATAGAAATTTTCCCGTAAAAATGTGTTTTACCCTACAATCTGCCAGATTGTCAAATTACAGCTACCAAAATAGGAAAATGCGGCTAAAACATTCGAAATACTGACAATGATGTAATATGGGAGCTATGTCAAAACAATCATTTTCTGTATTTATGTATATCTTCAAGAACCCCTTATACCAAATTTCAACCACATCGATAAACCATTAAGGAAAGTAGTAAAGTCGACGGAGCCGAGCATTTTTAAAGGACCAGTAAAATGAAATTGGATCCATAAACATGTCATTCTGCAATTCATTACGCTGTGCCAAATTTCGTGCAAACAGAAAGATATATAGGGACTTTGGTGCACCATTTACATTAAATCGGACGAAAATATACATGGGAGCTATATTTAAATCTGAACCGATTTTCAGGAAACTTAAAACACATCATTCTAGGCCTAATTCATTATGATGTCACAAATTTCGTACTAATCGAAAGATAAATAGAGACTTTGGTGGACCATTTACATTTAATAGGACGAAAATATATATGGGAGCTCTTTCTAAATCGGAACCTATTTCCACATAACTTAGCATACATCATTCGAGGCCTAATTCATTACGCGGTGATAAATGTCATGCAAATCGAAAGATATATAGGGACTTTGTTGCACCATTTATATTAAATCGGACTAAAATATATATGGGAGCTATATCTAAATCTGAACCGATTTTCACGAAACTTATCACACACCATTCTAGACCTAATTCATTACGCTGTGTCAAATGTCGTGCAAATCGAATTATATATAGGGACTTTGTTGCACCATTTATATTAAATCGGACGAAAATATATATGGGATATATATCTAAATCTGACCCGATTTTCAGGAAACTTAGCACACATCATTCAAGGCTTAATTCAGTACGCTTTGCCAAATTTCGTGCAAATCGAATGATATTTAGGGACTTTGGTGCACCATTTACTTTAAATCGGACGAAAACATATATGGGAGCTATATCTAAATCTGAACCGATTTTCACGAAACTTAGCACATATCATTCTAGGCTCAATTCAGTACTCTATGCCAAAATTCGTGCAAATCGAAAGATATATAGGGACTTTGGTGCACAATTTACCTTAAATCGGACGAAACTATATATGGGAGCTATATCTAAATCTGAACCGATTTTCGCAACTTCAATAGGGTTCGTCCTTGGGCCAAATAAGTAAGCTGCGCCAAATTTCATCCAATTCGGATAATAAATGCGACATGTACTTTGTTTACAATTTAACATGGACAGACAGACGGACGGACTGACGGACGGACATGCATAAATCAACTTAAAAAGTGATTCTATGCATATTCTCAAAAGGAACCATGTGTCTATCTCGTGTCCTTTTGCCTGTTACAAACATATGCACAAAGACATAATACCCTGTACCACAGTGTGGTGAAGGATATAACAACAATATATGAAAAACAGTTATAACTTACCGCAGTTTTTTACCTCCTTCTTCAACAAGATCAAATTTCAAATGAGACAATTGCGCTCAGAATAACAATGAAGAGAATATGTGAAGAAAGAGAAATACGCAGAATAGCAGTAACAGTATTTATATCGTACATAACTATGTTGAGAGGTTATTGCAGCTTTGTGTGATCCTAGAAGTTTGAAACGCCGCAGACTATTGGTCTTAGACATGCCTTTTAGTATCGTCATACCTCGAGTCTGTTCATTCTAATTTGTCAAATACTATATTTTTGTCTGCTTTTTGGTCGCTCTAATTTTTTAAGTGGACAAAAAAAAATCCATGTTTTCCAGTCTAGACGTAATTATAAGCCGAACCACAAAAATTTTTTAAGGGGAAAGGAGTTCTGGTCTGCATACAATAATGGCTGTCAATATTTAGAGGGTCAAATATCCAAGACATTTGTGTTTAATATAAGAAAATTTAATCTTAATATTTAAATGTTCTGGCTAAGAAAGATGACTTGTTGACCTCTAATCAATCATGAGGGTACAAATATTGAAAAATATTGTCCAGACTCGGAATATAGATCTGCAGAAAGTTAGACTTCAGTGGTAGTTGGGTATGGTAACATATGGTCGGCCACGTATCAGTATACTGCTCACTGGTTTTATAATAAAGTTTGAACGTTGAAACGCTACATAATTTAAATTACCTCCATGCGAACTGTTGTAAGCATTATTTCTTTTGAGACAATTTTCCACCACATTTTGGGCGGTATTAAGTTATGGCTACTTAACGAATGTTGGGTTTTAGTGCTCGCGGGAGAAAAGTCGGTTATCATATGACCATAACGCCCTGAATTGACGTTGACGGTTATTCCATCATCGTTTTCGAAGAGGTTAGGTTCCAAGAAGTTCGGTCCACAGAGCGCACTAAACAGTGACTTTTTCTAGATGTAATGGCATCTCTTCAATTATTTGAGGATTATCAATGTGAGAATTCCCTCCACTTACGGTAGAGACATTTTCAACGGAACGATCAATACGAGAATGCACAGGCCTTATAATATTTGTTACCGCTCCAGTCTCTTTAAATTTCTTCACAATTATACCAATTGCTGGCGTAAATCCTAATCTATATCTTAAAGCACGAGTCGTACATCTGTCCTCTTTTGGTATAATATAAGCGATTTTAGTGGACTATGTTATTTCATTATGTGGTAGTAGGTTCTTCTTGCCTTGAAAAAAAAATTTTCCAAATTATAGCCACTCATTTTGGAATGCTAGTGTGAAATATTCAACGAATTGCAAATTAATCGGGATATTTCTATGGGGGCTATTATAAAACATTAATCTATATTTGATAATTTCTGAAAATAAGTTTTTTATTCAACAAGAGTCCGATAATGTTGTATTATAGAGATTTCGATGAGAACATTCTGGGAAAACTGCATAATGTGGAAACCGGGGAGGGACTTTTATACGGGGGTTATATCAAAACTTCGACCTATATAGACAATTTTCCCACAAAAGTGTGTTTTACCCTAACCAGAATGCCAAATTACAGCCACTACAAAATACTGACAATGGGGAGATACACTTATGTGGGCACCATGCCGAAACATGGACCTATATTGACTGGTTTCTTCACGTCAGACTTCAAGAACATCCACATCGGTGCAAAAATTGCGATTAAAGTCATCGAAATACGGAAGTTGGAACATTGGTAGGAAGATTTTTTGCCATGATGACCTTAAAAATTCCTAACATCAAATTAGCACCAATTCCATTCAAAATCTTCAAAAATAATCAAATACTGGGGGTACGGCTTTATTGAGGCCACCATAAAAAGTGAGCCAATGTTTATAATTTTTAATAGGATGAGTTTCCTATGCTTCACAATGCATCAAATTATAGGCATTGTGAAGAATACCACATTACCGCTGAGTAAATTAAAAAAAAATGCCCAAATCCCCTTAAAATATCGAATACTGCAGGGTACCGTAAGGTCTATCCCAAAAATTGGACCAATATATGCCATTTGTAATACCAAACACACTATTAATATCAATCGAACAGAATTTAATTTCAAAAATTAAATTAAAGACACTCACTTTTAAAAATATCCCCTGCAAATGTTTAGCTTCAATAAAATTGAGAGTACGTTCGTCATTAGATTCAGTTGATGAATAAAAAAATAATTTATGAACCAAACATCCAACACATGTTTTGCTGGTTTCTTATTTTTTAATTATTCCATTTCATGAAGGATGTAAATAGAAGAGGAAAACTGGAAAAGGAAAAACAAAACTCAGCCAGACACAAAAATAAGCGCAGCAATTTGTAGTTTTTTCCAAAATGTCTATTTCTGTTGGTGAAAACCGTCGCACACATAAAAAACGTTGTCATGCTAATAACTTTTCGGGCGAGACAGACGCTATGAAATTGAAAAAAAACGCGATAACTAACGTTTAGGCAAATTATTTGATATATGAACATGCACAACAAGGACGTTGTATGAGTCTTTTTTTATGTCGCTTACATTGACATTAAATTAGTGTATGCACCAAAAATTGTGTATACTATTCAAATGAAATCCCGAAGCATTAAAATTCTTTTAATAAAATTTTCAGTATTGTTGAAATTTTGCCAAAAGGATTTTTTGGCTGGTGTTACGGAAAACCGTCACACTATTTTAAGTGTTTAAGTGGCGTGTGATGAACCCGCCATGTAGACGTCTCGAGTTGATGATATTCAACTTTTGAATGTCACACATGTTGGATGGCAATATGGATGACATTAATCTTTTCATGTCTTTGTCAGTTGTAATTCTCGTTGATGATTTTCGTCTATGTGACTCTGCCAATTTGGCTCAAGGAATGGCATGATGTTTTCACGTTCGAGGCAGTTATATTTGTTGCTACGTTTGAAAGACAAATTTAAATGCTCTGTGATCTTGGTAAAGGAGATATATGTAAAATAATTATATGTATTAAACCAGTAAGGAAAGTAGTAAAGTCGGACGGGGCCGACTATATGATACCCTTCACCACTTTGGGTATATTCAACCGATGAATCCTAAGAGTTGTCGCATTTTTGAAGGACCAGTAAAATGAAATTGGATCCATAAACATGCCATTCTGCAACCTATACTAAATTTTTGCAACATATACTAAATTACTTATTTTAAAATAGGACGGAAATATACATAAAAGCTATATCAAAATCTAAACCGATTTCATCGGAACTTGTCCCAAGTTATGTTATACTAATTTCAGTATGTTTTGTGCATATCAGAAACATTTTAAGATCTTGGTGCATCATTTACTAAAAATCGGGAGATAATATATATGGTAGCTCTATCAAATTTAAGCCGATTACACCAAAACTTTCCAAATTTTAGGGACTTTGATAAAGAATGATATATAAGGACTTTGTTATACCATTTAATTAAGTCGGCCGAAAATATATGTGGGAGCTATATTTAAATCTGAACCGATTTGCATGAAATTTAACACGCATCGCTCTAGACTTAATTCAGTACGCTATGCCAAATTTCGTGCAAATCGATGGATATATAGGGGCTTTGGTGCACTATTTACCTAAAATCCGACGAAAATATATGTGGGAGCATTATCTAAATCCGAACCGATTTTCATGAAATTCAACACGCATCGGCTTTGGTGCACTATTTACCTAAATTCGGATGAAAATATATATGGGAGCTATATCTAAATCTTAAACGATTTTCACGAAATTTTACACACATCTTTCTAGATTTAATTCAGTACGCTATGCCAAATTTCGTGCAAATCCAAGGATATATAGGGACTTTGGTGCACTATTTACCTAAAATGGGAGGAAAATATATATGGGAGCTATATCTATCACGAAACTTGGCACACATCATTTTGGACCTAATTCAGTCCTCTATGCCGAATTTCGAGCAAATCGAATGATATATAGGGACTTTGGTGCACCATGTACTTTAAATCGGACGAAACTATATATGGGAGCTATATCTAAATCTGAACCGATTTTCTCAAAACTTGGCACACATCGTTCTGGACCTAATTCAGTACTTTGTGCCAAATTTCATGCAAATCGAAGAATGTAGAGGGAATTTGGTGCCCCATTTACCTTAAATCGGACGAACCTATGTGTGGGAGCTATGTCTAAATCTGAACCGATTTTCTCGAAACTTGGCACCATTCGTTCTGCACCTAATTCAGTACTCTATGTCAAATTTCATGCAAATCGAAGGATGTAGAGAGACTTTGTTGCCCAATTTACCTTAAATCGGACGAACCTATATATGGGAGCTATATCTAAATCTGAACCGATTTTCTCGAAACTTGGCAGACATCATTCTAGACCTAAATGTTTAGGCTGTACCAAATTTCGTGCAAATCGAAAGATATATAGGGAATTTGGGGCACCATTTACATGAAATCGGACGAAACTGTGTATGGGAGCTATATCTTAATCTGGACCGATTTTCGAAACTGGGCAGACATCATTCTACGCTCAATTCAGTACGTTATGCCAAATTTCGGGCAAATCGAAAGACATATAGGGACTTTGGGGCACCACTTGCATGAAATCGGACGAAACTATATATGAGAGCTATATCTAAATCTGGACCGATTTTCTCGAAACTTGGCAGACATCACTCTAGGCTTAATTCAGTACGTTATGCCAAATTTCGTGCAAATCAAAAGATATTTAGGGACTTTGGGGCACCATTTACATGAAATCGGACGAAACTATATATGAGAGCTATATCTAAATCTGGACCGATTTTCTCGAAACTTGGCAGACATCACTCTAGGCTTAATTCAGTACGTTATGCCAAATTTCGTGCAAATCAAAAGATATTTAGGGACTTTGGGGCACCATTTACATGAAATCGGACGAAACTATATATGAGAGCTATATCTAAATCTGGACCGATTTTCTCGAAACTTGGCAGACATCACTCTAGGCTTAATTCAGTACGTTATGCCAAATTTCGTGCAAATCAAAAGATATATAGGGACTTTGGGGCACCATTTACATGAAATCGGACGAAACTATATATGGGAGCTATATCTAAATCTGGACCGATTTTTACGAAACTTGGCAGACATCATTCTAGACCTAAACGATTAGGCTGTACCAAATTTCGTGCGAATCGAAAGATATATAGAGTCCGTTTACATTAAATCGGTTAAATATATATATGGGAGCTATATCTAAATCTGAACCGATTTTTACGAAACTTGGCAGACATCATTCTAGACCTAAATGATTAGGCTGTACCAAATTTCGTGCAAATCGAAAGATATATAGGGACCGTTTACATTAAATCGGTTAAATATATATATGGGAGCTATATCTAAATCTGAACCGATTTTTCCCAATTTCAATAGGGTTCGTCCTTGGGCCAAATAAGGGACCTATGCTAAATTTCATCCAATTCGGATTATAAATGCGACCTGTACTTTGTTTACAATTTTACATCGACAGACAGACGGACATGCATAAATCGACTCAGAAAGTGATGCTATGCATATTCTCAAAAGGAACCATATGTCTATCTCGTTTCCTTTTGCCTGTTACAAACATATGCACAAAGACATAATACCCTGTACCACAGAGTGGTGAAGGGCATAAAAAGGAACGGAATGTTTTGTAGATAATCCCAGATTAAAATAATTTTAATGCAGTCCTTTATTCTATTATATCCATTTTGTGTTGGTCACGAAACATAGTTCTCGTCTAATTGTCTGTAGCTTAGTGTAGCTACCACATGACGCCAGAAATCAAATTCTATCAATATAAGTTCCAATCGAACTGGATTCAATTTCAAAATCCTCCTCTATGATTTAGGCTTTAAAAGAACCCTAGAATACCAAATTAAAGACACTCACTTGGAAAATTGAGGTAAGAACTTAAATGTGGTGGTCTATGTAATAACGTGGATCTATATTGAAAGTCTTTAATGGGTATTACGGCCACTTCGGTGGGAAATATGGCTAAAATTTTATAAACATCATAGATTTATACCCAAAACATTCTGCTAAAAAGTTTTTCACTTTTCAAGAACACGAAATCTACATTCCCAAATATTAAAAATGGAGGTTGACCTTTATATGAGGACTATAACGAAACGTGGATAATTTGCTTCAAGTGCTCAAACCTTCAAAATACCCAAAAAATTAAGATATATGGGGGATATACCAAAATATGGACCGATATACTCGATTTCATGTGCTCAAACCAATTTTGAAATCATTTTTCCACTACGATTGAGACACCGCCAAGACATGGATTTGAAAGCTACAACACTATCTTCTGGCGACGAAAATCGTTCACCATGCATCTTAATTCTTGATATGCGGGAATAAAAATAAGCCAACTGGGAGCTGTAAGGAAGATGACACACCAATTCCACTTTTTCCATGAGGGCTAATATGAAACATTAACCTGCATTGGATAATTTCTTAAAAGAAGTTTTTTATTCACCAGAAATCGGATATGCCACATTATAGCCACTTCGACTGGAAAATTCGGTAGAATACTTAAAATAATCGAAAATTGTCGGTACCTTTTCCTTAAAAATAGGTTTTACTCCTACTATATTGTTCGTCAAATTACAGACACCACAATCGGAAAATCCGACTAAAACATTCGAAATACTGACAATGGTGTGACATGCTAGTTATGGCAAAACATGGGCCTATATCAATGGATTGGTACCTCTACTTTGGAGCTATTCCAAAACGTAAATCGATATTAATAATTTTTGATAGGATGAGAAATGGAAAATAAAAATTTGAGCCAATTCCGAATATTGGGAAGTATCATTATATAAAGGCTACCCGGAAGCCTCTACCAATATTGATAAATAAAAACATAAATATAGGATGTAGCGTTAACGGTTAAGATTTAGATAAAGCTCCCATATATATTTTCGTCCGATTTTATGTAAATAGTGTAACAATGCTCTTATATTTCTTTCGATTTACAAAAAAAATTAGCACAACGTACTCAATTGAGGGTAGAATGATGTGTGCTAAGCTTCGTGAAAATAGGCTCAGATTTTGATACGGCTCCCATATATATTTTCGCACGATTTTATGTAAATAGTGTACCAACGCCCTTATATTTTTTGTGTGCTGAGTTTTGTGAAAATTGGTTCAGATTTAGATATAGCTCCCATATATATGTTCGTCCGATTTTATGTAAGTGGTGTACCAAAGTCCCTATATATCATTCGATGTGCACTAAACTTAGCGAGGCGTACAGAAATAGGACTAGAATGATGTGATTTAAGTTTCGTGAAAATCAGTTCAGATTTAGATATAGCTCCCATATATATTTTCATCCGATTTTATGTAAATTGTGCACTAAAGACCCAAAGCTTATCCAATTGGCACACAATCTCTGCAAGTTTCGTATATCGAACGGCTGTCTAATTGAGATTTTAAGAGTGCGAAATACCAAATTGCGTGTATCAAGTGTGCTATAAATCGTACATATTTATGTTCTTTCAATTTCCTTCCAGTGTTCTTTCTCAATGTACAATATACTCAAAGTGGTGAAGGGCATCATATAGTCGGCCCAGTCCGATTTTAATTCTTTCCCTTCGATCCCATATTTCATCTGTACCTTTCCGTTCATTGGACAAATTGTGACGTGTAACAATGAATTATGGAACTAAAACGAACTATGCAATTAAATGAATGGCCTAGTTTCTTCACGTTTTAAGGACACACTGTGGTACAGGGTATTATGTCTTTGTGCATATGTTTGTAACAAGCAAAAGGAATCGAGATAGACCCATGGTTCCATTTGAGAATAGAAAACACTTTCTAAGTCGATTTACGCATGTCCGCCTGTCCGTCCATGTTGAATTGTAAACAAAGTACAGGTCGCATTTATGATCCGAATTGGATGGAATTTGGCATAGGTCACTTATTTGGCCTAAGGAACCCTATTGAAATTGGGAAAAATCGGTTCAGATTTGGATATAGCTCCGATTTAAGGTAAATGGTGCACCAAAGTTCTTAGATATCTTTCGATTTGCACCAAATTTGACATAACGTACTGAATTAAGCCTAGAGTGATGTCTGTCAAGTTTAGAGAAAATCGGTCCAGATTTAGATATAGCTCCCATATATAGTTTCTTCCGATTTCATGTCTTTATATATCCTTCGATTTGTACGAAATTTGGCATAACGTACTGAATTGGGATGTCTGCCAAGTTCCGAGAAAATCGGTCCAGATTTAGATATAGCTCCCTTATATTATAGATTGACGCACCAAGGATCCAATATATGGCTGATAGGAACAAAACGTACTGAAATTAGTATAACCTAACCTGTTGCACGTTTCGTTGAAATCGGTTCATATTTGGATATAACTTCCATATATATATATATATATATATATATATATTTGACCGATTTAAATAAATTGGACTTCAAACTCTTCATGTTAGTCAGATTGACATCAAATTTTGCACAACGTACAAAATTGAGCGTAGAATTACGTAGCTGCGTTTTCTAGAAGTATAGCCCAACGGATGACCTATTGATATTTGTTTGAAGTCGATTGATCTAAGTCGATTCACATTTAGATAAATATCACATATTTTATTTCATCCAACTTCATGTTAATAGTCCTGTTTAATATACCCATAGTGGTGAAGGGTATCATATAGTCGGCCCCGTCCGACTTTACTACTTTCCTTACTGGTTCTCTACTACACTTTAAACCATTTAATTCTACATATATGTGACCTTAATTAAAACCTCAATTCTAATAATTTTCTTAATTTCAGTAGTGTTGGCGGGTTATTTGGGATACCATTTGTATTTTGTTTTTTCAAAATAGTCAGGCTGAATCCCAGTTTTTATGTTTATATAAAAAACAACTATATATTAGCGGGGAATGTATGGTATTCTTAATTATTTTAAAAATTCTCTCAAATATATTGCTCACAATCATATAACCATTTGCCAAGTACTCAAGAAGAGGAAGAAAAAACATCCCACACTATATGCAAATTACAATTACTCCTTTGAGTATGCTTTAACAATCATAAAAAATAATAATAAAAAATCCCACTCATTTTTTCCCTCCAAAGAACATTACAAAGCGGATATTATAAATCCACCTTTAAGCACTAATTAAATTCTAAAGACTATGTCCCTCAAACTGCGAACCCTTTGACAAGTTTTTCGTAAATTAATAATCCAAGGTTCTTTTTTTACTCATTGAGGATTGAGGGCCGCCATGCCATGTTATTGTGCTCATAAGACAACCACTAATTTTATCACTTTAGGCTAAGATAATAATATCTTATCATAATGAAAAATGTTGTCTTACAACGTTGTAGTAGTCGTCCTCACCACCATCGTCGGTCCGTCTCATCGTCTTCTTTGGCAACAGCAACGATAGAGAAACTAAAAGCAAAATTAATTTCCAGTTCTTGCACTATGGAGGGAGCATCAATGAAATGAAACTAAAAGGGACCGTAGTGTGTAAACGTTTACAGGTTGAATCTTTGGCAATGTTCCAAAAATACAACAACACCAACAAAAAGGAGTATGGAAGGATTTCATCATTGAAACATTTGACGGCAATTGGTGTGGGCGTTAGTGTTTCCCTGTAAGTGAGAATGTGTGTGTGTGTGTCTGTGCTCCCAATGTGTTGGCAACCATGATTTTGATCATACCTCCAGCATAATTAAAATTCCGTTGATGTTTTCGTATATCACATCCAATACAGCTGCTGCTAACTCTTTACCAACACGGTCCACAGTGCACACGCACATACCGTCAGCAAACTTGCCATAATGTCTACATCCATCCACATCCATGTTTCTGCATACGGGCTTTGGTGCATGTTCTTGGTGGCCCTTTTGCCTGGTTGCTTCGCTCATTCTTATTCTTGTGTTTTAATAAAACAGAAAAAACTCCGAATATCGTTAAAGGGTTGACGTTAGCCTGAGCGTAACGCAAACGACGTTGATGTGCATAATTGTTAGCGAAAGTGCTATGAGGACACTCTGTCACACGGTTGCGTTGTGTGTTTGCGCATTTTTTCATCTATTAGGTATTGTTGTTCGTTTTGTTATTTTTTCGGGTGACATGTCATTACTTTGGGTTCCTTTAACGTTTTTTTGAAGTACTTTGTACCGCTTTTTCGGTGTTATTTGGAGTTTTTGTTGGGACTTTTCATTTTTTTTTTTTGCATAAACTAATGCATTGACATTTTGTCGTAATGATATGAATGTCAGCGATGGCCGATATAAGGTTCGCATGATTTTATCTTTGCAAAAATCAGTATAATCTAAAATAATTCCCTGAACATTGTAAGACAATTTTAGAATAAAAATATTGTCGTTCTTCTAGGTGATCCGATTTGTAAAGCTACTGGAAAGTATGTTCCTAATAGCGGCGGTTGTGTCACAGAACATTATTAATACAAGATCCTGACGTACAGTGAGATGGAGGCATATTTGAATGCCGGAAAATGCGTCTAGGATCGCCAACTTACCTGTAAAGGGTATCGGAAAATCCGGATATGTCTCACACGAATAAATTTTATTAACGCCTATACCAAAATGAGATATATATATGTCGTAAATATGACGCACAAGGACTCGGTTAATTTTTTTTTCAAAAAGATTCCTCATTCGATTTGACTGTAGACATGTCATCTCAAAATTACTCTGCAATAGCCATAAATGAAGATATAAAGAATTTTCTTCATAAACTTTAGAGTCAAAACACAATAACTTCATTCATGTATCAATTTGATACTTTGCGCAAAATTTCGTGTTAATCCGACTGAAATCTGAAACTTTTCCGAAACTTACCACACATATCTAAATCTGAACCGGTTTTCCTGAAACTTATCACTCATCATTCTAGACTCAATTAATTACGCTATGGCAAATTTCGTGCAAATCGAAGGATATAAAGGGACCTTGGTGCACTGTTTCCTAAAATAGGACGATAATATATATGAGAGCTATATTTAAATCTGAACCGATTTTCCCGAATCGAAAGATATAAAGGGACTTTGCTGCACTATTTACCTGAAATCTGACGATATGGGAGCTATAGCGAAATATAAACCGATTTTTTCGAAACTTACCGAAGATCATTCTAGACTCAATTCAGTATGCTATGCCAAATTTCATGCAAATCGAAAGATATATAGGGACTTTGGTGCACCATTTACATAAAATCACACGAAAATATATATGGGAGCTATATATAAGTCTGAACCGATTTTCACGAAACTTACCAAACATCATTCTGGACTTAATTCAGTACGCAGTGCCAAAATTCGTGCAAATCGAAAGATATATAGCGACCTTGGTGCACCATTTACATTAAATCGGACAAAAATATATGTGGGAGCTATATCTAAATCTGAACCGATTTCTCCAATTTCAAAAGGGTTCGTCCTTGGGCCAAATAAGTGAACTGTGCCAATTTTCATCCAATTCGGATTATAAATGCGACCTGTACTTTGTTTACAATTTAACATGGACAGACGGGCGAACGGGCATGCATAAATCGATCGAAAAAGTTATTCTATGCATATTCTCAAAATAAACCATGTGTCTATCTAGTATCCTTTTGCCTGGTACAAACATATGGACAAAGACATAATACCCTGTAGTGTAGTGAAGGGTATAAATATCTAATAGTGGGCCTACCGTTATGTGGGGCTATAACACAGTGACACATTTTTCAACTTTAAAATCTTGAACCAATCGAGACCCCCAAAATCTTGAAGCTTGTGATGGTGGAAGAAAATCCCTAGCTGGGTTTTGCATTATTAGCTAAGGTTTTGTTTTAAATTAATTTTTAAAATATTCGACTAGGGGTGGATTTTAGCACAATTTTCGAATAATACGTACTTATTATTGAGTCTATATCTCGTGAACTATTCGAAATATTGATTTTCTCTCTTAAGCAATATTTTCCCTCTTAATTAGATCTAAAAATTTTCTCTTGAGATAAAGTCTATAAAATAACACCATCATACTGAAAATAGCACAACTGCAAAAAAAATAAAATTTCGACATACTTTTTCCATGTTTTTTCACACTTATTTCAGAAACTGCTACTGACTCGACCAAACAATATATGACAAGAAGATAGCCAATAGTAAATCAAACAACTCTTTTTAAAACCCCGATTTCATTCGTTGACTATGCTTTTTTCAATAAATAGGTACAATGCTATGCTTTTTTTCAATAAATAGGTACAAAATTGAAGTAAAAATTAAAATGTTTGGGCCCTTTGGTTTTTTTTTCGAAGACATGTCGCAGCGTAATATGCAGCGGCGGCAACAATATTTCACTTATATTTCTATTAGTGGCTCTGCTGTCATGTCTAATGTGGCATCTTTTACTCCTGACATACGTTTTTCCCAAGCGTGCGAGTAGTGATCGACTTTTGCTCGTGCGTCCCAATGGCACAAAAAGCAATAATACTTTGGCCATCCACCCTTTATGCCTTGCAAAATATTGACAAATTTAAGGTCGCACCCCCAGTTCCTGTTCCAGTTCCAGTTCCATCGCTGCGACATATCTTCGAAAAAAAAACCAAAGGGCCCAAACGTTTTAATTTTTACTTCAATTTTGTACCTATTTATGGAAAAAAAGCATAGCAATTTTTATTTCTATAAACATACAATTGGGAGTGAATTTCTTTTGTTCATTTGGATGAATTTGTGAGGCTATAACTATGTGAAGGAGTCAACGAATGAAATCGGGGTTTTAAGAAGAGTTGTTTGATTTGCTATTGGCTATCTTATTGTCATATATTGTTTGGCCGAGTCAGTAGCAGTTTCTTAAATAGATGTGAAAAAACATGGAAAAAGTATGTCGAAATTTGAATTTTTTTGCAGTTGTGCTATTTTCAGTATGATGATGTTGTTTTCTTGACTTTATCTCAAGAGAAAATTTTTAGATCTAATTAAGAGGAAAAATATTGCTTAAGAGAGAAAAGCAATATTTCGAATAGTTCACGAGATATAGACTCAATAATAAGTACGTATTATTCGAAAATTGTGCTAAAATCCACCCCTAGTCGAATATTTTAAAAATTAATTTAAAAGAAAACCTTAGCTAATAATGCAAAACCCAGCTAGGGATTTTCTTCCACCATCACAAGCTTCAAGATTTTGGGGGTCTCGATTGGTTCAAGATTTTAGTGCTGCACAGTGTAATTAAACGGGGATCAAAAGTGATATTTTTGGTAGTGAGTTTTGACAGCAAATGAGAATACAAAATACGAAATTACAGACAATACGGTTTGAAAACCTGTTCAAAATATCGAGAATTGGGGATTACAGATATATGGGGGCTACCCTGAAACTTGGGTAAATATTAATAATTATTTGTGCACGGATATGTGTTATTCAATGAGAACCCAAAATACCAAATTACAGCAAATTCGGTTGGAAAACATGTCCAAAACGCCCAAAGTACCGAATATTGAGGAGTACCGATATAGGGGGTCAACCCTGAAACTTGGGTCAATATAAATAATTTTTGGTACGGATATGTGTTATTCAATGAGAACCCAAATTACAGTCAATTCGATTGGATAACATGACCAAAATCCCCAAAATACCGAATATGTATAATGTCGTTGTCTTTTCATATGTTGATTGAGAAAATGTTGGATATATGTACTCCTTTCGTACAAAATTTGTACACATTAAAGACTTGCCACACAACATCGAATTTCCACATCTCTATTTAATCCACCTAAGTTCCATACAATTACCAACAACAACAAAATGCTATAAATAATTAGCGATGAAATTTATTTACCTCGGCCTACCTATAATTCGTTTAAATTATTTTCGGTGTCTGTTGTTGTTTTTATTTTTAATTCTGATTAATCAAGGTTGTCTTCTATCTGTCATCAAATGAGAGCATTCATTATTTAACGTTCATTATGGTGCTACCATGATACGACCACCACATATGCCAATCAAAATATTGGCCAACTCTGAAATGGCGGTAAACGAATGACGGTACAAATAAATGAGCCAACCGAAAGCTGCTGCTGCTGCTGCATTGACCCAGTCATCTTCTTCCCTTTACTGGGAGATTTTTTTCCTCCATTCATTCGTTGGTTCACTCACTCAGTCAGTCATTGAGGACATTGTGAATTCCTGCCACGCACATTAGTTAAATATTTATCATTAGCAGTCTCCGAACCCCCACCGTATATGTATGCCATGCAAATTACTTTCGAAATATATGTGTATGCATTTGTGTTTATGTGTGTGTAAGTACAGAGAGAGAGAGATTGTGACGGCGGGTCTCGTTTACATTTCCGCTTCATACTTTCGCCAGCACGTATGCTTCTTAACTATGACATTAACATTGAGCTGGTGATGTTTACACTGTAGCATCCTTGCTCCCGGCCTTTCTTTCTCCTCTTGGTTGTCTCTTTGTGTTTGTGTGTGTATTATTTCGACCTTAATTTCAGATTAAATATTTGCATCGTTTTTTGTAAGGCCAAAAACATTGACAGAAACCACCATTTATTTCCTTTTGCCGGTGCTACTACACACTGCTGAACAAGACATAAAAATTTAATGCATTATTTCGTTGTTGTTGTAGTTATTTCGTACCCTACACCATACTGTGGCTCAGGATATAATGTATTTCCGTTGTTATATGTAGCATGCAGATGGAAACAAGTTGGAACCATAGATACTTTACTGTTTGGGATACGCTTAGAGTCAGTTTTTTAGTAAATATAAAAATTCGAGAATTTTCAAGGGGGTGGTTGGTGAATAGACACTATTTTTTAGGCTTGAAACTTAATAAACTTGTGTACACTCTTTTGTAAGCGTATATGCCCTTTGATTCCTGTGGCTGATCAATCTATCGGCTTGAGTCTCCATTTGGTTGTATGTTGTTTATGCTTCGAAAAATAATTTTCCAAATTACATACACTCAAGTTGGAAAACAGGGGTAGGAGTTTCAACATACCGAACATAAAGCGAGAAATTTGTATGGGGGCTATTACAAAACTTTAACCTATATTGAATAATTTCGATATGAAACATGCTAGCCACTTTTTTAGTAGGAAATTTTGTTATCCAGTTAGAACCCAAAATACAAAACCAGTAAGGAAAGTAGTAAAGTGGGGCGGGGCCGACTATATGATACCCTTCACCACTTTGGGTATATTCAACAGATGAATGCTAACAGACGTCGAATTCTGCAACCTATACTAAATTTTTCATTTGTTCAGATATAGGGTTGCTTCTTACAATGGGACAAAATTACCAAAACTCGGGAGAAAATATATATAGAAGCTCTATCCAAATCTGAACCGATTTCAAAACTTTACACATTTGCAAACGTTGTGCAAAATTTGTGTCAATTTTGTTTACAATCGGACGAAAATATATATGTAGAAGCTACATCAAAATCTGAACCGATTTTAATGCGAATGGCAGAGATTAACTTATATTAACTACAGTTTATTGTACAAAATTGTGAGGCAATCGGACAAACTTGGGGTCTTTAGTGCACAATTTACATAAAATCGGAAGAAAAAAATATATAGGAGCTATATATCTGAACCGATTTTCAGAAAACTTTACACACATCACTTCAGACTCATTTTAGTACTCTATGCCAAATTTTGTGCAAATCGAAATATGTATAGGGACTTTGGTACACCATTTACATTAAATCGGACGAAAATTTATATAGGAAAACTTAACACGCATCATTCTAGACCTAATCCATTTCTCTATGCCAAATGTCGGGCAAATCAAAAGATATATAGGGACTTTGGTACCCCATTTACCTTTAATCGGACGATGATATATATGGGAGCTATATCTAAATCTGAACCGATTTTCAGGAAAATTAACACACATCATTTTAGACCTAACTAATTTCGCTATGCCAAATTTCGGTCAAATCAAAATATATATAGGGACTTTGGAGCTATATCTAAATCTGAACCGATTTTCAGGAAACTTAACACACATCATTCTAGACCTAATTCATTACGCTATGCCAAATTTCGTGCAAATCGAAAGATATATAGGGACTTTGGTACACTATTTATCTTAAATCGGACAAAAATATATATGGGAGCTTCAATAGGGTTCGTCCTTGGGCCAATTTAGTGACCTGTGCCAAATTTCATCCAAATCGTATCATAAATGCGACCTGTACTTTGTTAACAAAAATACATGGACGGACGGACAGACGGACATGCATAAATCGACTCAGAAAGTGATTCGATGTATATTCTCAAAAGGAACCATGGGTCTATCTCGATTACTTTTGCCTGTTACAAACATATGCACAAAGACATAATACCCTGTACCACAGTGTGGTGAAGGGTATAATTACAGCTGCTTGGGATGAAAAACGTGCCCAAAAGATTCAAAATACCAAATAATAAGTTGACTGCCCTAAAAAGGGGACCGATATATCCCAATATCAAACATGCTAGGAGTAGTATCATATATGTACAAAATTCCAAAGCTGTACCATAAATATTGAGAGCTCTATATTTAGAGAACTATATTTATATTTTTTGGTGGAGTAATTTGGTACCCAATAAGAACCCAATGTACAAAATTTCAGAGAATTCAGTTAAAAAACGAGCTCAATGACCCCAAACTACCGAAAATTGGGGGTACCCTTATATGGGGACTATCCGAAAAAATGGACGTATATTTATAATTTTTAGTAGGGAGATTTGCTATCCAATAAGAACTCACAGTACCAAATTTCAGCGAATTCAGTTAAAAACGCGCTAAAGAACCTCAAAATACCGAAAATTTGGGGGTACCCTTATATGGGAGCTATGCCTAAACGTGGACCGATTTTAATAGGGTTCGTCCTTGGGCCAATTAAGTGACCTGTGCCAAATTTCATCCATACCCTGTACCACAGTGTGGTGAAGGGTATACTTAATATATAGCAAGTTTGCTTGAAATCGATTCAGATTAGCTTCCACTTATTATTTCCATCTATTCATGTTGACTGTACACCAAATAATCAATGGGTGCCTGATTGATACATTTTAAACAGTGCGTGTGCTTTAAATCTATTTACAAAATTTAGAATAGGTTGCAGAATGGCATGTGTCGGAATGTATGTTAGTCGGTTTACTTATAGATAAAGATCGCATATTTAATTTCTTTCAATTTCATGTCAATGTTCCTTAGAAAAGGCGACGTCTGTTAGGATACATATGTAGAATATCCCCAAATTGGTGAAGGGTATCATATAGTCGGCCCAGTCCGACTTTACTACTTTCCTTACTGGTTGTAGTAGGTTTTGATGAATTTTTAGCGCTGTGAGACATTAAAGCGATAAATTTTCGTCAATGGCAGACTTTCAACTGGTTCCGATATTGACATAAAATCAATTTCTTTTGGATTACAATATTTTTCCTTAGACCATATTTTATATATACCCAAATTTCTGTAGGGTATCGAATAGCAGTCTTCGCCTGACTTTGGTCCTTCATTACTGTTTTTTATTTCACTTAAACCAAAAGCTCTCTTTGTCTTTGTCATCTTTTGGCAGGGGAAAAATTAACGCTGATTTTTTTTCGAAATTCCGGAAAAAGGAAATGTAACTGATGAGGAAGATATTCTGCAAACACGCACACACACACAAACATATACCATATAAGTGTTCATATTTCCTACAAGGATGTACTTAACTGATATATATGTGTGTGTGTGCTTGTTCTTGTGTGTATCGGTTTTTGTGCACATTTTTCCCGTTTTTTGTTTCTTCTCTTCACCATTGTTGGCAAACATGTCAACTATCAACAAAAGAATTTAATTAAGCTTTTAATGACAACTTAATTTACCACTTTCATGCACAAATTATTTGTTCTGTTTTTTTTTTGTCGGTCTCGTCGTTCATTCAATACTCTTTAACATTCTGTGGTCACAATAACACACCGACATGTGTGAGATTTTTTTTCCATTGTCTGATACTCTTTTGTGTGAGATTTGAATTGGATTTGGCAAATAAAGAATGTGATATAGGGCAGACTTTTTATAAATAAATTGCAAATAAATTTTATGAGATAACCTTCAACCTTTTCCCCGTTTTACACTTAATGTAGAAAATTAGAAAATGTTCTTTGCCTCAGCTACTTAAATAACTCTCAACTAATTTTTATAGAAAGCACTTAATCTAAATCCACTTTTTCGCAAAAATCGCCTTCATTTAGCTTAAAAGTTCGCTCTCTCTCATCAACTCATATTATTCGCCACCAATAAAAAGTTTCATATATAGTTTTTTTCCAAAATCCGCAAAAATTTTGTTTCAAAAAATTTTTGTTCACTTCAAACCCGCACAATCAGTGTTGTGGTATTGAGCGTAAAACAACCGTTATATTTTTTTGAGTACAACAACGCAAATGCAGTTATTCCACCATCATCATAGACCATTACCGCTCATCGCAACTTCATTCATCGTAGAACCTCTACCCGGCAAGCCAAAGTTAACCTGACCAAAAGGTCTATAAAGCGACATTAAAAATTCATAACTAAGTCCAACCAAGCAACCAACTACCAGCACCACCATCATCATCGTCATATTCACGAGCTAAACTAGAACTAACAGCAACAAAAAACAACATCAACAATAATAAGCATGCACATCCTGCTTCTGTGAGGATAATTGCAATGTTATAACTATGAGTGGTGGGTGCAAAACTAGAAAAAAATCACGAGTTAAAGGAAAGGGTTATTAAAATGGCGAATGTCAATTAAAAAAAAATAATGAAAACTCTAAAGTCGGACGGACCGACTCTATGAACCGTTCACAACATAAAGTACATACGACATGCTTCTATGTACCATATCCTGTCGATAGAACAGACATAGCATTTTTGGAGGACCATTGGCATGGAATCCGAAGCAATTTTTAACAGGCGGATGGACACGTATAAATCGATTCCGAAGGTGATCCTTTACATATTCTTGGAAATAACCAGGAGTCCATCATGTTTTCTTTTGCCTGTTACAGACATGTGCACAAGGACATAATACTCTATACCTCAATGTAGTGAAGGGTACATTGAGGTATGAAACCCTTCATCACTTTGGGTATATTTAGAAGATGCATCCTAACAGATGCCGCATTTTTTAAAGGCTCGACATGAAATATGAACTAATTAAATATGAGATCTGTATTTATATGTGGTACGAGATATTGCAGAGATATTTACCACCCTTTAAACACACGGAATGACACCCGGAATGTCAAATTGCAGATACTTCAGCCGTAAACTGGGGCAGGCGCTACCCCTATATATTTTGAAAACATGGACCTATATTGGTCATTTTCTGTATATATTAGCCTTCGAGAGCTCTTTATCGTGCCAAACCGCCAAAAATATAAGAGGTCTCAGGTGAATATTTCGAGGCGTTACGAACAGAATGGGAAATTTAATATACACACCACATTGTGGAGGCCTGTATAAAAATATTCAGCTTTTATTCTATGAGAAGAATTACTTCTTCAGATCTCTTCTAGATATAGGAAGTCTTTACCCAGCCCTCCCTGTATAAACCTGTTCAGTAAATCTTCCCAGAACTTCAAGACGATTTCTATAGATGGAAGCATCTGCTATACCTTCAACAGTTCTTCTATAGACAGGATATCGTTATCAGATCTTCTACAGTTACTGTATTTCTGTAGTACCTTCTATATTACTGCATTATTTTTCTAGTTAATATCTTATATAATAACTTCACATTCATTCGATGCATTCATCATCACACAACTTGCATATGAATACAAACAAAACTGTCACCAAACAATCGTTTGTAATTGTTTGTCTGTCCCAGGGAATTACTGAAAACTGTGTTTGAGGTTTATGTACGTGAGCCGGGACAGGACTATGGTTGTATGCTATTGTCCCGATTCAAAAAGGGATTTTCACGAGATTCTGTGTAGATACAGGTTTTTTTGTGTTTTTCAAACAAATGCATTTAAATTGAAAAATACCGATGAATATTTTTTTGTTGTTCTTCTTCTTTTGTTTGGAAAACTGCAACATCAAATAATTGCAACAAAAAATACAACAACAAAAACACTCACAAAAAGAGACAAACAATGCAATGTATGAATGACCAACACCACAGACTGACTGCCAACCTGCCTGGCTATCTGGTAATATTGAAATGGAATGAATGAATTCACACACACACACACTCAAATATATTCGCATGAATGGAATATACCAAAAAGTTGCATTCCAACAAGAACAACAACACGATTTCTAATGCCAAACAAATACATTGACCATGTGTAGGGGAAAAACCCCATTGCAAACACCTAAACATGATGGGTGGGTGGTATCTCTGTCGTCGTCATCGTAATTCTAAACCTATTGTAGTTCGAGGTAACGATATAAGGAGATAGGATTTTTGCATATTTTCTTCTACAAACACACAATAAAACGGTAAATATACACACAACTACAGAAGCTCATAAACACACATATCCACTCAGATATACGATGACCAATCCGACTATCTGCGATAGAAAACAGCTTAGGCGAAACTAAGCGAAAGCCAATTGCAATTCGAAGAGAGTGGTATAACAATTTTTGTTAGCAGAGAATAAATAGTAAATTTTATTGAAAAGTTACGATTTTTTATTAAAAAATACAAATTTTGTTATTATACCCTTCACCACACTGTGGTACAGGGTATTATGTCTTTGTGCATATGTTTGTAACAGGCAAAAATAATCGAGGTAGACCCATGGTTCCTTTTGCGAATATACATAGAATCACTTTCTGGGTCGATTTATGCATGTCCGTCCGTCTGTCTGTCCATGTTAAATTGTAAACACAGTACAGGTCGCATTTATGATCCGAATTGGATAAAATTTGGCACAGCTCATTTGTTTGGCCCAAGGACGAACCCTATTGAAATTGGGAAAAATCGGTCCAGGTTTAGATATAGCTCCCATATATATTTTCGTCCGATTTAAGGTAAATGAGGTACCAAAGTCCCTAAATATTCTTCGATTTGCACGAAATTTGGTATAGCCTACTGAATTAGGTCTAGAATGCCGTGTGCTAAGTTTCGTGAAAATCGGTTTAGATTTAGATATAGCTCCCATATATAGTTTCCCCCGATTTTAGGTAAATGGTTTACCAAAGTCCCTATATATCTTTCGATTTGCATGAAATTTGGTATAGCCTACTGAATAAGGTCTAGAATGATGTGTGCTAAGTTTCGTGAAAATCGGTTCAGATTTAGATATAGCTCCCATATATATATTCGTCCGATTAAAGGTAAATGGGATACCAAAGTCCCTATATATCTTTCGATTTGCACGAAATTTAATATAGCCTACTGAATTAGGTCTAGAATTATGTGTGCTAAGTTTCGTGAAAATCGATTCAGATTTAGATATAGCTCCCATATATAGTTTCGCCCGATTTAAGGTAAATGGTGTTTGGTACACCATATATCTTTCGATTTGCATGAAATTTGGTATAGCCTACTTAATTAGGTCTAGAATGATGTGCGCTAAGGTTCGGGAAAATCGGTTCAGTTTTAGATATAGCTCTCATATATAGTTTCGGCCGATTTTAGGTAAATGGTGCACCAAAGTCCCTGAAAATCTTTTGATATAGCACACATTCCCTGAAAATGATTTGATTTGCACGAATTTTGGCATAGCGTATTGAATTAAGTCTAGAATGATGTGTGCTAAGTTTTGTGAAAATCGGTTCAGATTTAGATATAGCTCACATATTTAGTTTCGCCCGATTTTAAGTTAATGGTGTACCAACGTCCCTATATATCTTTCGATTTGCACGAAATTTGGTATAGCCTAGTGAATTAAGTCTTGAATTATATGTGCTAAGTTTCGTGAAAATCGGTTCAGATTTAGATATAGCTCCCATATATAGTTTCGTCCGATTTTAAGTAAATTGTGCACTAAAAATCCATAGCTTAATTTAAATTAATATCTGTCGGGATTGCTTGAAATCGGTTCATATATAGATATATCTTAGCTTCCATATATCAATGGGTGTCTGGTTGAGATTAAAATCGATTTACACAAATCTGTCCCACTGTGCGCAAACGACTCTAAACTTACCCAAATGAAATGAAATTTATCATAGGTTCCACAAAGACATAAAAATCACATATTTAAGTTCGTTCAATTTCATGTCAAAATTCCTTCAAAAGGCGACGTCTTTTCGGATACATATGTAGAATATACCCAAAGTGGTGAAGGATATCATATAGTCGGCCCAGTCCGACTTTAAAATATTTTTTTCAAGAGGTTACCACTGGGGTGGATCTTTCAAAAATATTTTTTATGAAGTTTAATCCTGTCCTGTAAATAGTAAATCTTAATTCTGAAAACTTTCTCCTATTTTCTTCTGCAATTTAAATCCTTCAACAGTTTCGAAAAAATTCCTATGCAAATAGCAATGATAAATCTGAAGAATTTTCATGGCCAATATCTTACATTAATCGCACCGCAAGAATCATAAATTTCAAAATAAATTCCAGAACTTTTCACAACAACTTTTAAATGTTCAAAAGTTTTTTTTTCATTCTCTCTCCTAACTTTACAACACACACACACAAATATTTGCCGATTCAGCCAAGATTTAATAGACCGATGAGGAGGAAGGAATTTTCAAAGCTGCTCCAATGCGTTTTGGGGTAAAAGTGACCTAATGGTTGTTATTGTATCATTGCCCGGCGCATTGTTATGGCTCGAAAGAGTTTTGGTAAATTTATTTGGTGTTTGTAAGCCTGTTTTGAATAGTTCTTCCGTATCGATGGGTGGATGGGTAGTTAGGTGAAGGCACACACTTTTTTGTTTTGTGTGTATGATTTTGCTTTGATTTTTCCTGTTCTTTTTTGTTTTGGTATTCCTGGTAGAAGGCAAGCAAACGAAGGATGAACAAAACTCCATTTATGCTATTAGATAGACAGGTTGACTGTGCACATTCGAACAGTGAATGAATGCAGAACGCCCTGTCTGGGAATTATGCGATCAACTACAATTGTCGCACATTTATTGTGAACTTGGCTTTCATTGCGGCTAAATGCACCAAATGTGGCAACAACGACAGCCGGTAACCATCGACAAGGACACAACTGAGCTTTGTACGCTTTTTTCATTCGGTTCTTTTTCGAAAGAGAAAACGGAAATGTAATGCTAAAGCAGCACATACAACAACAATGGAATCATCATTTAAGGACAATTGCTTAAATATTTTGCGAAAGATAAACGATACGTTTTTTTGAGGGCGGAAGGGATTAGAATTCACAAAAGGAATGCTTTATTTGCTGATTTGAGGTTGATGGGTTCCTCTGTTGCGTGAATAGGTGGTAGGGGGATACTGACTTTGAAGAAGTTGAAGTTTTTGAGATGGTATTTTGTAGCAATTTATAATGTGCCATCAAATTGATGCTAATAAATGATTATTATAAGTTCACAAAGTAACTATTGGTAGGATTTTGAACGGAAATGTTCACGAGTCCGGGAGATTTAAAACAACGACAGTCTCCAGATTAAAATGTAGGAGAAAGTTGATCTCTAATGTTTACAAAATTTATTATAGGATTTTTTTTTAATTTGGTGTTTGTGAGATTTGTACACCCTCCCACATTAGGTTTGCCATTCCGTTTGCATCACATCGAAATATTCACTTGAGACCCCGTAAAGTAGATATTCTTAATTCTTAATCAGAATAAAATGTCCACATACATTCCTTTGACTCCTTTTGCTCTTCCAATTTAAAAGACTATGTTTCGAAATGTTCACTTCCACTTGAACTTACCGTCTAATTCGTGGCATTCCCCTTCTACGTGAACCATCAGATGGTTCGCTTTTATTTGCCTTTCGGGCTGGGCAGCATCTTCATCCATTCTCACAGCATGACCTAGCCAACGTAGTCGCTGCATCTCGATACGTCTGACAATGCCGATGTCAACGGCCCATAGATCTTTCGGAGGATTTTTCTCTCGAACAATCCAATAGCTGCCTCACCTGTTTGCGCAAGTACCCATGCTACAGATCCATATTACAGCACGGGTAGTATTTGTGTCTTGTATAGTATCTGAAAGTGTTTGTGGCTGAGCCACAGGCGGATATGCGCCCACCAGCGCACCAGCACCAAAGTGATGTACCAATTGGAGAGCATGCAGAAGGCATACTCTGCCCCTTGGTAAGGGGCGAAACCACAACCCCCGCGAAGCTCCCCACACCAACTGTCAGGCTGGATCGAAGGATCCAGGGGCACCTGAAACCCGCGGTACGGAAAACCTCCGCTCAGGCTCGAGACCGAAGCCTCTCCCAGTTCGACACAAGTCCGGGCTGGTATACCAAAGCAAAAATAACAACAGCAACGGCAGCAAATAACCGCAAGTGACAAGGAAGACCTTGCCACAGGCAGTGGCGACGATGAACACATGCACGCAACACGAACAATTAACATGCTGTCCTCACGGACTGCACAATGGGCAGTCCGACAGCAGAGCAGCCACAACAACCACAGCTCTCCACCAACAAACGCACCAACGCCAACCGGCGCACCAACCCACCACCACCCGGTGCAACCGACCAACTGCAAGGGGGCTATGCACGAGGACCACCTCCGCTAAATACTGTCATTCTCCTAAATGCTTCACGAGCAAAACTACTTAAACAACTAATGGTCCGATGGTCTTCAAGAGCCCTACTGAAATCCCACCCCGCCCCTCCATTCGATATACCCATACTTGCTAAATCTCTAATGTCATCATAGTAACAGAATTCCGTCAGTATATGCTTCCAGTCCTCAGTCATCCCGCACCCACATAAACCGTCTGGGCAAGGCCTCTCTTATGCAGAAAAGCATTGAGAGAGCCATGCCCCGTCAGTAAGAAACCAGTACTTAAGCCGAAGCGAAAGTCTGGCCGGTCCACTACGAACGTTGCGTCACGAATAAATTCGTACGTCACCCTCCCTTTGTCACTGTTCGTCCACCTTGTATAGTGTGAGTTTGGTCTGGCGGGAAGTGGCCTTGTTTCTAAACTGCTTACTTGGACCCCAGTAGCATCTGTTGGCCAACACTATTCTGTTCACCTTTGCGTCTCTTATGACTGTTTCCAGCAGGATGTTAAAAATATCACAAGACAAACTTTCATCTTGTCTGAATCCTCCGAAAGGTCCTTTCCGACTTTAACTGCTGACCGTGTGCCACTTAAAGTTATCCTGCATAGCCGTATTAATTTTGCAGGAATTCCGAACGCAGATATAGCTTTAAACACCCCTGAACCGATTCAAATGGGGTGCAAAATCTTCCTACCGATAATGATCGCTAACAATACCGACCGTTATTGAATGGTTAATCACATTTTAGGGAAAATTTTCTACAATCGTTCCAAGTTTTAATATACCACCGCCCCATGTGATAGATGTATACGAAAGTTTGTTGAAATCGGTTCAGATGTAGATATAGCTCCCATATATAGTTGCGTCCGATTTTATGTACATGGTACACCAAACTCCCAAGGTTTGTCCGATTGTAGAAAAATTTATTGAACCGAGCCTAGAATGACGTTAAGCTTTCTTGAAATCGATTCAGATTTAGATATAGCTCTTAGACATTTTTTCTTCCAATTGCATTTAAATGGTGTACCGAAGAGCCTATGTTTGTTCGCCTTTCATGAAATATTGCAGAGATTATTGGATGGAAATCGAAATTCGTTGAAATCGCTTCTGGTTTTTATATAGCTTCTACATACATTTTCATACGATTTGATATAAATGATGTATCAAATAACTAAATTTTGTCCGATTGGGACGATTTTGAACACAACACATAATAACGTATGTTAGTTTGTGTAAAATATATTCGGATGTATTTAGATATAACCCTACATATTTTCGACCCAAATCATGAAAATTTTGCACCAAACTTTGCAGTTCCCTGTGCTGCAGAATAACAAATGGTGTATGGTAATAGGTCCAGATTTACATATAGCTCCCATATATAATTTTGCACCTAAGAACCAATATCTGCCCCATTGACATGCAATTTTTCATAAATTTCAGAATGGTATGTTCAAATATTTATTTAATTTCTACTGATTCCATTTCAATGGCTTCCAGAAATGCTATGTCTGTTCGTTCTATATGATATTGTACATATGAGTATCTCTTGTATGTACCCAATGTTTTGAAGGGCGTCATATAGTCGGTCCCATCCTATTTATACCCTTCACCACACTGTGATACAGGGTATTACGTCTTTGTGCATATGTTTGTAACAGCAAAAGGAAACGAGATAGACCTATGTTTCCTTTTGAGAATATGCATAGAATCACTTTCTGAGTCGATTTATGCATGTCCGTCTGTCCGTCCGTCTGTCCATGTTAAATTATAAACAATGTACAGGTCGCAGTTATTATCCGAATTGGATGAAATTTGGCACAGCTCATCTATTTGGCCCAAGGCCGAACCCTATTGAAATTGGGAAAAATCGGTTCAGATTTAGATATAGCTCCCATATATATTATCGTTCGATTTAAGGTAAATGGTGCACCAAAGTACCTATATATGTTTCGATTTGTACCAAATTTGGCATATGGTACTAAATTAAGTCTAGAGAGATGTGTGTAAAATTTCGTGAAAATCGGTTCAGATTTAGATATAGCTCCCATATATTGTTTCGTCCGATTTTCAGTAAATGGTGCACCAATGTCCCTATATATCATTTGATTTGCACGAAATTTGACACAGCGTACTGAATTATGTCAAGAACGATGTGTGCTAAGTTTCAAGAAAATCGGTCCAAATTTAGATATAGCTCCCATATATATTATCGTCCGATTTTATGTAAATGGTGCACCAATGTCCCTATATATCATTCGATGTGCACGAAATTTGGCATAGCGTACTGAATGGAGTCTACAATGATGCGTGCAAGGTTTCGTGAAAATCGGTCCAGATTTAGATATAGCTCCCATATATATTATCGTCCGATTTTATGTAAATGGTGCACCAATGTCCCTATATATCATTTGATGTGCACGAAATTTGGCATAGCGTAGTAAATTGAGTCTAGAATGATGTGTGCAAAGTTTCGTGAAAATCGGTCCAGATTCAGATATAGCTCCCGTATATATATTCGTCCGATTTTATGTAAATGTTGCACCAATGTCCCTATATATCATTCGATTTGCATGAAATTTGGCATAGCGTACTGAATTAAGACTGAAATGATGAGTGGTAAGTTTCGGTAAAATCGGTTCAGATTTAGATATAGCTCCCATATATATTTTCGTTCGATTTTATGTAAGTGGTCCAAAGTCCCTGAATATCCTTGGATTTGAACGAAATTTGGCATATCGCACTGAATAAAGTCTAGAGTGATTTGTGTTAAGTTTCGGGAAAATCGGTTCAGATTTAGATATAGCTCCCATATATATTTTCGTCCGATTTTATGTAAATGGTGCATCGAATATGTACAACATACCCAAAGTGGTGAAGGGTATCATATAGTCGGCCCAGTCCGACTTTACTACTATCCTTAATGGTTTTGAACTTTCTTTACTGGTTTTCGGTATGATAAAGTTCCTACCCCAGCTTTTCTACCTTAGTGAGTGTATTTTGGAGCATGTCTACACTCAGAATTGAACTTATACGTTGCTTAAGCGGAACAGTCCCCTCTTGACTAGTTTTGTGGCAACTGTCCCACTCACACGCATTGCTGCATGATTGGCCTAGAAAGTCGTTTTTGAACGAAATTCGGCTTTGGCCTCGGACGAGCAACTATCGAATTGATTTCATCAGTTTTATACATTTCCCAAGAATGGATTTATTTTTGTCGAGTGCATCGAACTTGTTGCGATAATCCACGTCCAAAGTTGCGAAAAATAATGGCACATAAATGTCAAAGCTCAAGGGTTTTTATATCAAACTAGTTCCAGACAAAGCTGAGACTATTTAGAAAATTCCGACCTTCATTTCTTTACAAATTTTTATTCACTCCATCGCATCAGGGTAAACATGTTGAATAGTTATTAATCCAAATTTAAGCGAACGAAGTGATCCGATTGGTCCGTATTTTGCACATCGTAATATTGACCTGATGGGTATCCGCTTTGTCCAATTATTACGCACTTTTATATTTTTACTGAACATAGATTTAGTAGAAGTATGGATTAGGACCCCCGACATACTGAAACTCACCGGAAGAAGTAGGGAATGGTTATAACAATTGATCCGTGTTCTACTGTGGAGAAATCTCAGCGCCACTTTTGTATAATGCCTACAAACTAGTTTATGACCATTTACCAGTTCATTGGAAATCATTGAAAGCTGAAAACGAGAATAGGGAAATTTACCTTTAAGAAACGTCAAAATTCGTGATACTTTTTGAACACATCTCACAGAAGTACAGCATTTCAATTTCTCAATTTTACTTTTAAATTAATAATACCAACATTTTAGCGTTAGCAATTTAAATTCCAGTTATACTTTTTTTATTTTTCACTCTATCTAAACAAATTAAAAAAATCTTACTCCACTACTACGGTCACACCTCTTCTTGGTAACAACGATATCCTCATTCAATTTGCATGTTTAAGACGAAAACGTGAATAATTAAAATTGAAAAATAAAAGCGTAGAATTCCAAAAATACCAACTGACGCAAGGACAAATAATACCAAACAATGCGGCAATCATATTCCGAAAACGCAAACACATTCCTACCGGCTAGACGGAATCGGGTTCAAAAAAAATTGGTGACATTAAACGCCAGCTGGTAAGGAATGTGTAACACATGGATGGATGGATGGATCTCCACCATAAACGGAGTGAACCGAAAATCTCTAAACACCCAACAATGGAAATGGCGGAATTTAGCCGGTGTTACCCAGATGCCAGACGATAAAGTGAAATATAATTTTATGGCCAAAAGAGTCATGTCGGTGTTGTTGTTGTTGCCGTTGTTGAACGACAACCGCATATTAACGTAATAATGCCGAAAAATGGTTTACGCTGAAAATAAAAGCCGAACAAATATACCCATTTGCCATGGCCACAAATAAAGCCAACTCTCATTCTCCTCCACCGAATCAACAACGTTATTCGAATAAAAATAATTCTAAAACCCCAACAGAAATCCTTTTGCTGGCTAGCACCTCAACCATCCATAGCCAGACATATATCAATTATCATGCTCCGGCATGAAAGGGTATTTGTGAGGTATACCCATAAATGTTTGTCCTTCCGTCCGTGTTGTCGTTTGGCTTTTCCTTCCATACAGATTTGGAATTTATGGTACTACCGCACACCCAACCCCTTTTCACTACGCTCACGTTTTCCTGACTCTGGCCATATGAAAATTGATATTCATGCATTCATTCAATTTTCTATTTCCCATAACGACAAAAATTCTATGGCCACAGATCATAAGCCAAGCAATTGGTTGTTTGCATTTTAAAGAGCAACAACAATAACAAAAATGTCGAAATAGTTTTACAAATAAATAATTTTCATGTAATCTATGTATGAATACCTCAGTTATTTGGAAATATGATTATGATTTTACCTGTAAGGTGTCGGTAATAACAGCATTAAGAATTCTGTGTGAATAGAAAATTACTATTTTGTTGGTATTACTTTTTGTATTGAAAACATTTCAAGGAAGCAGATTGACATCTAAGCTCTTTTCCAGCTTGGAGTACGTGAATAAAATAATGCCTTGAAAGGCGAGAAATATTTCTCAGATTTTTTTGAGAACCCGAAGTGCCAAAAGGAATATGAGCTTAGGACACTCTAAATGCATAAAATGGTCTTGAACCTTTATATAGGAGGCTACGTCAAAACATGATCCTGTATATTTCCAAGAAGGTGGTCCTTGATCCTCAAAAACCATGGTACTTCGGCAAAAAACACCGGTAAGAATTTCGAACGACATGTCAAAACGCAAATGAATAAAGGACGTAATGATGAATGTTCAAAATGTCAATGATCTATATCGGATATAGAGAACATAATCATGATTTCAACTGACATACGGATATTATATAATCGACATAATGATCTGAACACATTCCGAACCTACCTACACTTGTCATGTTGGTTTATGACACAGCTTCTTTAGACATTGTCCGATGTCAACGCAGATTTGAATCAAACATGTATCAATGCTATTTTGGACAAACATTTTAAGTGCGAAAAAATTTAAAATTCAGAATAAAATGTTTTGTACTCACTTCGATAGAGTTTATCTCTTCTTATTTTTTATTTTTTTATTATATTGCAATTTTATGCCGAAAAAAATAACAAGTGAAAAAGTGTTAAATTCTGCTGGGCCGAACTTTGAATATCCTCCACCATAGATATAATGACAGGTACTAGAAATGAAAATATAGGGAACATACTAAAAAGTGGACCTATACCGACATTTCTAAAAACGGATTATGTATAATTATCCATTAAAAATTTCTGAAATTTGTATTATGGTATAAAAATTTCAGAAATTTTTAATGGATAATTATACTCTCAGCCTTATGGCTAATGAGGGTGTATACAATCGAAATATTGGTTCTAGACCCCATGTTTCTTTGTACCAAATCATTTTCAGAAAATTTAGATTTCATCCAAACTTTGCCCATTTTATTATTTCTTCCAAACTTAGTTCAAATTCGAAGATGGGGAATATCCGTTCACTCCTCCATGTTTCTTTGGACCAAATCCGTTTCAGAAAATTTAGATTTCATCCAAACTTTGCCCATTTTATTATTTCTTCCAAACTTAGTTCAAATTCGAAGATGGAGAATATCCGTCCACTCCTTCTGGAACCTTCACACTGGGGCTAGGTCTAAATGCGGCTAAAGTTCATTATCGCACCTTACGTTCTAATTTTTTACCTCGCTATCCTCCGCAGGTGAAATGAGTCGAATATTAATAATTTTTGGTAGGGAGATTTTTTACCATATACGACTACAAAATACCAAAATGCAACAAATTCGGTTGAAAAACGCGCTCAAGAACCCCAAAATACCGAAAATTGGGGGTACCCTTACATGGGGGCTATCTGAAAAAATTGACCTATATTCACAATCGTTTGTGTAGAGATTTGGTACCTATTAAGAACTCAAAATACTAAGTTACAGCTAATTCGGTGGAAAAATACGACCAAAATACTGAAAATTAGGAGGTAACGTTATATGGAGGCTACCAGAGAAAGTGGTATATAATTTTTTGTGGAGACATTTAGTACCCAATGTAGCAAATTCCAGTTGAAAAACGCGCTCAAGAACCCCAAAATACCGAAAAATTGGGGTGTACCCTTTTATGACGTACCCAAAAGACGACTCTATACAAAATGTTGGCGACCCATCTCAATTCGTTTAGACGTTAGAGTAATTACAACAGATAGACGGACAGATGAACATGGCTATAACGTCATAGAATTTTACGCTGATCAAGACTATATATACTTTATAGGGTCGGAAATGATTAATTCGATGATTTACAAACGGACAAACAAAATTAATATACCCTCCATACTTTGGTGGAGAGTATAAAAATCGTTTATCGAATTATGTGTATAGTTTGCACATACATTCGAATCACCCTGTGTGTATGTTTAGTACTCATTGCGGACACAAACCAACATATGATCACATTAACCATAACAATGGTGTTATGTACATTGGTTTTGTTTCCTACTGCGAAAAATATGAAAAGTCTCCACAAATTAATCAATTCTGTCTTCTACTATATTATAGAGACCATAAACCACGAAGTAAAATCGTATTAAATTTCCAATAGGAAATGTTCGTTTGGTATTTAAATATTTAATTTTGTTGAGATACATGATCGGATGTTTATTTCATAATAAGGAGGAAGGTATGCCGTTAATACTGATAAAAAATATCAACCAAATGGCCAACACGAGCACCCTGATAAGCCCATATCCTGTTCATGAAATTGCGGTTTTTCGTATGTCCTCGATAGCGAATGTTATCTTGGAGGTTTGGAATTGACTTTGGCCTGTTGATGTATACCGTATTTTCAACGCGTCAAAAAATCGGCGCCCATTGCAGCTCAAAAATAAAATAAAACAAGTTTAGTCGAATACTGGACTGCGTAGTTAATCTCAACAGCAACTGGGGTCAAAAATCCGACATTTGTATCGAATTGCGTACAATATTGTTATACTCTCCAACCAAAATGTAGAGTGTATATTAAATTTGTCATTCCGTTTGCAACACCTCGAAATATTCGCTGGAGACTCCGTATTTTCTACGTTTCAAAAAATCGGCGCCCATTGCAGCTCAAAAATAAAATAAAACAAGTTTTGTCGAATACCGGACTGCGTATTTAATCTCAACAGCAACTGGGGTCAAAAATCCGACATGTGTAACGAATTGTGTACAATATTGTAATGCTCTCCAAACAAAAGGAATTCAATTTGTCATTCCATTTGCAACACCTCGGAATATTCGCTCGAGAAATAAAATTCTATGTCGATTTATACAAGCTCGTCAGTCTGTCTGTTATTTGATATTGCAAATGGATATATCGACCCACGTTTTGGTGTAGCCCCTATATAACGTTTTTTTTTTTTTTTTGGATTTTGGGGCTCGTTTTTTATTATTGTATAGCTCATGTCTGTAGCAAAATGTATTAATATTGACCAAGTTCCTATATAACTGTACCTCTCAATAGTAGGAATTTTTTAACCTCAACAGCAACTAGGGTCAAAAATCCGACATGTGTATCGCATTGCGTACTATATTGTTATGCTCTCCAACCAAAAGGAATTCAATTTGTCATTCCATTTGCAAAACCTCGGAATATTCGCTTGAGAAATAAAATTCGATGCCGATTTATACAAGCTCGTCAGTCTGCCTGTTATTTGATATTGCAAATGGATATATCGACCCACGTTTTTTTTTTTTTTTTTTTTTGATTTTAAGGCACGTATTTTTATTATTGTATAGCTTATGACCGTAGCAAAATGCATTAATATTGACCAAGTTCCTATATAACTGTACCTCCGAATATTCGGAATTTTGGGGATTTGGGTCATGCTTTTCAACCGATTTCGCTGTAATGTAGTGTTTTGGTTTCTCATTGCATAGCACATTTCTGTGCTAAAATGATCAATATTGACCCAAGTTTTAGGGTATTTTTTCAATCAAATTGGCTGTAATTTTGTATTTTGGGTTCTCATTGTATAGCACATGCACGTAATTATTAATATTGAACTAAGTTTGAACATAGTCACCATATAACGGAACACCCACATCTGTACTAAAATTATTTCAATACCCAAAATTATCAATATTGATTCCCATTTTGGTATAATAAAATAAAAGCTAGTCATCTTTTTCTCACGTCTTTCGATATTCAAGGTCTTATCATTTTTTTCTCCTCTATAAATTTTACATATTTTGAATCTCGTGCTCATGGTGTAGGGTACAAAAAGTTCGGCCTGATAGAAATTAACATCGTTTTATTTATATCATTCGATATAAATACCAAATTGGAACATCAATGGGTTAATATGAGTACAATTATTTACATATTCCTATAGGTTGGCAACTCGAATTGTAAACAATTTATTTTTGCATGTATGTATACGCTATACACTTGTAACTCTCAAAACAAGCTGACTTCAAATATTTAAACAATATCTCCTCTCTTGCATTTTAATATAATGTATTCCCTCTCCTCTTGTATACAATGCGAGTAATTGTTTTGCCATTCCTCATTACACTCTCCATCATCATTCTTTGTTTACTTTATATGACTGTAGACTTCTTAAAGATGGTACACCAATCATTATTTCAAGTGCAAAACTCCAAGAAGTATTTTTTTATTGTTGTTATTTCGTTTTGTTGTGTCATTCATGTCAGACGAACAACTATTCTCGGGACACACAACAAATATTCATGTATATAGATATGTATAAATGTACATAGGTTCGCATTTACTTATGCTGTTTTGTTCAACAAAAGAAACATTTGCGGTTTTATTCTGCGTTTTAAAAATTCCCATATGCTGTCGCTCTCTGACCGCACTGCTGACCACAGGTTAATTTAACAGTTGAGTGCAATAATGTAGCACACATAAACACAAGGCACATGGAGTCAACATAGAATGATGGTAGATGATATTTTTGTATCCTCCACCATCTGCTGTACATGTAAAATTTCTGTAAAACGTCTGTTTGTTACTAGAATGTTAATATGCCAAAAACAGCCACCAAGGTTGAACTAGACTCGAAAATTTAATATAACAAACACCAGTACACATAGAAGGCACATAGAAGAGATGATCACATGTACAATATCATATCGGTAGAAAAGAATGGAATCCGACATAATTAAATATATTTACAAAGATATTTGAACCGATTTTAATTAACCACTCTGATATCACTCTGAAATCTACGAAAAATAGCATGTCAATCGGGCAGACTTAGGTTCTTTGGTACACCATTTGTATGAAATCGAATTATGTATAGGAGCTTTATGAAAATCTGGACCGACTTAAGCAAACATATCATACACCATTTGGTATACTTCAGCACAGTGCTCCGTCCAAAAGTACTTAATATACCTAACATCGGAGAGGAGTATATATGGGAGATTTATCTAAATATGTACCAATGTCAACTGAACTAGAGACACATTTTTCTAGGCTTAATTTAATAACTTCGCGTAAATCGAAAGAAATTTAAGAACTTTGGTGCACCATTTATCGGACGAAAATATATATTGGAGGCATATCTAAATCTGAACCGATTTCAATAAAATCAAACTCATGGCATTCTAGACTTAATTTAGTACGCTATGAAAAATTTGGTCTCAACCGAGTATATATTGGGGGCTTGATGCACCATTTACATAAAATCGGACAAAATTATATATGGGAACTTTATCTAAATCTAAACCGATTTATACAAAACTTCACATATGTCAAGGTGTACTCAACCTATATATGTGAGCTATATCTTAATCTGAACTGATTTTTTTTTTTCAAATATCAAAAGGGTTCGTCCTTGGTCTAAATAAGTGGGCTGTGCAAACTTTATCTCATTCGGATCATAAATGCGACCTTTACTCTTTATAATTTAACATGGACAGGCAGACGGACGGACATGCACAAATCGATTCAGAAAGCGATTCTATGGATATTCGTAAAAGGAATTATGGGACAATAACCTGTACCAAAGTGTGGTGGTATAATTATGAAAAATTTGCCTAAAAGTCCAGTTAAGGGAACCCCTCCCATTCTCGATTTTAATTTTTCAAGATTTTCAATGGGCTGGTAAATCAATACCAATGCTTATTAAGGTTTGTAACTTTGCACATATATATTTGAAGATTTCTTGTAAATAAAGAAAAGTCCTTATTTTTGATGGCGGGCATGATAACTCCTCACTGGAACATCGGAATCCGAAAATTCCAACGGTGTAAAAAGAGTACATGTCTGGCTCTCGTATAAACTAGGATTATTGACCTCGCTCTAAAATTAACAAAATGGCGGACCTTTGAAAAAATATTTTTGGAAAATCGCCGATTTTTGACCAAAAACCAAGTTAAAAAATAATGAAGATCTTCACCGATTGGCTTTATCCTAGTTCATACGATAGCTATACACTCATAGAGAAACGTGTAAAAATTTGAAATCGATTGGTTTATTAGTTTTTGAGTTATCGTGCCCGCCATTCGCATAAGAGAAAAACACGTTAAAAGTTTGAGAAGCCCTTTAGCCGTCACTTGATGCTGACACAATAAATCGGCTATATCTTCAAGAGTTATTGAGATTTTCACTTGAAATTTTGTAGGGACATTCTTGAATTAGTGTAGATTCGAATTAAATAAAAAAAAATGACTCCGAAAATGGGGGGTCCCCTTAAGAGCAGGATCACCGAGAGATTTTGGAGAAGCATATCTCAAAAATTATGGACAATTTTAAACAAGTAAAAAAGGTTCAGCCTATTGTTCGAGGACGTTTTATTTTTCGCTTTATATTAGGTATATGGTTTCATCAAAAGGGTTTCAGATTTAATTTTGATCGAGGCAGTTATTCCATTCACTTCAAGTTAAATTTCCAAGTTGATAAAATGTTGATCCTTTGTGAGAGTGGTACCAGAACGGGTTCCACCTTCGGACTTGATCTAGGCTTGGTAAAGATAGATGGTACAATGTTTGGTTCAATTCAGATATTCCATTGACCTGATATTGAATTTCTAAATATTGAAAATTTTGACCATTTAGGGGGAAGACACCAGAAGGAGTGGACCAATGGGTCCCATTTTCGGGCTTGATCTAGGTTTGTTAACGATAGAAGATTCTACAAAGTTTGGTTCAAATCGAATTGTCCGTTCGCATGATATTATAAAATTAATTTTAAACGCATTTTTGGCCATTTGGTACCAGAAGGAGTGGACCGATATTCCCCATCTTCGAAGTCGAAGTATCCTGAAATACGAATTTCCGCTGGAACAAAAATTACACCATCGTAATCAATATTCCAAGGTCTGAACATGCAGTACAATTATCATTTTCGGCACGAATGTATATCGGCCTCCAAAAACCCGGTATGTAAAAAAAAGCATAGTCCTTTTGTTTGAAAATGTAATTTCCTTCCCAAACCATCTGCAGTATTGGTGTACATAACTAATTACTTTCCACCCAGATTGTTGCTTCTCAAATATTCGGCATATTAATTGTCTAATAATATTAACTGTTTTCATTTACAATGTGCTGCTATAATACTCCCCACGCCTGTAGTCCGTTACGCTTAACTTCATTTTGGTTTATTTTGTTGTCTGCTTGGAAGTAGACTGCCAGAAGGAAACTCTTAGCAGATTGTATTGTTGTGGTGTCTTTTTCCAGTTGTTTGTTTTCATTCCCATGCACAAGATCGTTTGTTATGTTTCGTTTCTTGTTTGTGCGACTCTGCCGCTCCAAGACAACAAATATCTCTCTCACTCACTTACTCTCCCTCTCCATGCTCTCATTTGGGGGATTGTGTCAGCATTTGCTCTATGCTGTGTGTATACAATTTTGTGTCTTTTCTTTACAGTTCAGTGATCTACGCGATGTTGCCCTAAAAGTACATACAAACGAATGAAGAAACAGCAACAACAACAATTACCGCAATACCGAGAAGTGCCCTTTTTTATGAAAAAATAAAATAAAACTAATTTTTAAAATTAAGAAGAATATTGATGTGTTATGTTTTGTTTTTGTTTTTAAAAGTAATTGTGATTTTTGGTGTTTTGTGAAAGAGGTGATACATCTTAAAAGGTTAACAAAAAATTACAACAAATTTTACTAAAAAAGTTTTCATATAAAACCGAATATTGTTTTGTGCTTTAAAAATAGTTATTATTGAAATTGTGAAAATCTTAAGCAACTAAATATTAAAACATATAGTAATAATATATAGAATGCTTTTGAATTGTCTACGAAGCAATTTGTAAAACAAATAAAAATGTCTACCTTAAAAAGTGAACAAGAAATAATAAAGCCATCCTTTTATTGTCTATCTTTCAATTCTATCTCGAGTGTATAACAATTTTTCACAAGAAGTATTCGAACTCTCTTTGGTAATAGGGTTGCCATGAGTTAACTAAAAATGATTTCCAATGGACTAGCAGCGATCATTTTGAACAACAACAACAATACTAGTAATGTGTTTTCATCGATTTCTTCGCAATCGAATAAAATAATGAAGAACTATTCGTTAAGTTCGGTGGAACCAAACATTTTGAACCATACACGATAAAAATACGGCCACTTTTTTATGAAATTAAATTTTTAAACTCACATAAAACTATACCACACTGGAGCGAATGCTTCTTAGCGTATGGCTAAAATTGCCGATGTAAGGAAAAACGGTCGGAACCGTTGTACCATAGCACGAACGTTGACCTATACCGAATCCTTTTACAAATAAAATTTTACACCAATGATCACTAAAATATTAAAATGCAACCAAATTCGATGGACAATTTCCCCAAAAGTCTCAAAATCCCGATTCTTGAGTTTACCATTATGTGGGCCATTGACCAATATTAATTATTTTGTGTATGAAATTTTGCGACCCAATCAGAATTTAAAATAAAAAGATTGTAGCCAACTAGGTTGGAAAATGTGTCCAAAATTCTTAAATACAGTAAAATCTCACTAATCCGCATAATTGATTGCAGACCCCAATCCGGATTACAATTTTTTTCGGATTACCGAGGTTTTTAAATTTGCTTAATTATAGCCTTCACCACAATGTGATGCAGGGTATTAAGTCTTTGTGCATATGTTTCTAACAGGCAAAAGGAAACGAGATAGATACGTGTTTCCTTTCATAGAATCACTTTCTGAGTCGATTTATGCATGTCCGTCCATCCGTCCGCCTGTTCATGTAATTGTAAACAGGTCGCATTTCTGATCCGATTTGGATGAAATTTGGCACAGCTCATTTGTATTGTCCAAGGACAAACCGTATTGAAATTGGGAAACATCGGTTCAGATTTAGATACAGCTCCAATATATATTTTCGTCCGATTTAATGTAAATGGAGCACCAAAGTACATATATATCTTTCGATTTACACGAAATTTGGTACAACATACTAAATTAAGACCACAATGATGTGTGCTAAGTTTCGTAAAAATCGGTTTAGATTTAGATATAGCTCCCACATATATTTCCGTCCGATTTTATGTAAATGGTGCACTAAAGTTTCTATATATTTTCCAATTTCCACGAAATTTGGCATAGCGTACCGAATTGGGTCTAAAATGATGTGAGCTAAGTCCCGTGAAAATCCGTTCAAACATAGACATAACTACCATATATAGTTTCGTCCAATTTTATGTAAATGTTGCACCAAAGTCCCTATATATCTTTCGATTTGTACGAAACTGCGTCTAGAATGACATGTACCAAGTTTCATGAAAATAGGTTCTATATTTAGATATAGCTCCCATATATAGTTTATGCAATTTGTGCACTTAAGACCCAGAGATTATAAATAAATCTCTGGCAATTTTCATTGAAATCGATTCAGATATATTAATTTTTTCGTTGGATTTTAAGTAAATTTGCACCGAATGACACGAAATTTTTCACGACGTATCTAATTGAGACTAGAATGACGTTATAGCGTTTTGTTGAAATTGGTGCAGATACGAACACAGCTTTCATATATATTTCAAACGAGTCTGTAATTGAGATTAAATTTAGAAGATTGCGGCCTACGGAATAGTGTATATCAAGTTTGCTCTAAATCGATTTACATAAATATGTCCCATTTTATGCAAACGCCTCTAAACTTCCAAAAATTCGAAAAGATCGCATATTCAAGTTCGTTCAGTTTCATGTCAATGTTCTTAAAAAATGCGACGTCTGTTAGGAGACCTATGAAGAATATACCCAAAATGGTGAAGGGTATCATATAGTCGGCCCAGTCCGCCTTTACTACTTTACCTCATTGGTTTTGTAATGAAAAACCAAATGGATACTTTGGAATTAGACTAACTGTATATCGGTCCACTTTTTGGGGTAGCGTGATTTTCACTGGGCAGAAAATCTTCCTATAATGACAGCGCCGCATTGTCAGTTTGGTTTGAAACTGTGATAAATCGGCACACGTTTTGGTATAACCCCCTACAAAACGGTGCCTTAAATATTTGGTATTTTTATTTGCATCCGAATTGTCTGCAATTTAGTATTTTCAGTTATCATCATTACGAAAGGACTGAAATTGGAATTCCGGGACATTGGAGTTAAAAAAAACTGTTC
>NW_026872457.1:0-13215 GCF_032173495.1 Musca vetustissima
TCGTCTTTGAAAGACTCCCTTCAGTTCGTCTTTGAAAGACTCCCTTCAGTTCGTCTTTGAAAGACTCCCTTCAGTTCGTCTTTGAAAGACTCCCTTCAGCTCGTCTATGAAAGACTCCCTTCAGCTCGTCTATAGAAGATTCCCTTCAGCTCGTCTATAGAAGACTCCCTTCAGCTCGTCTATAGAAGACTCCTTTCAGATCGTCTATGAAAGACTCCCTTCAGTTCGTCTTTGAAAGACTCCCTTCAGTTCGTCTTTGAAAGACTCCCTTCAGTTCGTCTTTGAAAGACTCCCTTCAGCTCGTCTATGAAAGACTCCCTTTAGCTCGCCTATGAAAGACTCCCTTCACCCCGTCTATGAAAGACTCCCTTCACCTCGTCTATGAAAGACTCCCTTCAGCTCGTCTATGAAAGACTCCCTTCAGCTCGTCTATGAAAGACTCCCTTCAGCTCGTCTATGAATGACTCCCTTCAGCTCGTCTATGAAAGACTCCCTTCAGCTCGTCTATGAAAGACTCCCTTCAGCTCGTCTATGAAAGAATCCCTTAGCTCGTCTATGAAAGACTCCCTTCAGCTCGTCTGTGAAAGACTCTCTTCAGCTAGTCTATGAAAGACTACCTTGAGCTCGTCCATGAAAGACTCCCTTCAGCTCGTCTTTGAAAGACTCCCTTCAGCTCGTCTATGTAACACTCCCTTCAGCTCGTCTATGAAAGACTCCCTTCAGCTCGTCTATGATAGACTCCCTTCAGCTCGTCTATGATAGACTCCCTTCAGCTCGTCTATGATAGACTCCCTTCAGCTCGTCTAACAAAGAATCCCTTCAGCTCGTCTAACAAAGAATCCCTTCAGATCTTCTTTCGAATCTCCCCCATTTTGTCTATAGATATTTCCGTCAGCTCATCTATAGGGACTCCCATCTATGAAAGACTCCTTTCAACTCTATAGAAACCCCCTCTACCCTCATAGTATGGAATTCTAAAACGATTTAGTCGATTTATGTTGTAATAATATATCGACATAAAAACTAAAACGTGAGGTTTGAGAATGAACTGTATCAACCTGATTTAGGACCAGGTCCGATATAAAACATCCTACCTATTTAATATTTAGCGCGATGGACGGTATTGGGATTCAAAACTAAAATATTATCTTGGAATTTGAGCAACATCGGTCATTAATTAGGCCTAACCCCTTATATAAGGAAAACAACAAGTAGTTGCTAATTCCTACACAATGTTGTCAATATTGGTCCCGCTTTAGTATGCCTCATATATAATATTCCCCTCTAAATTGGATTATTTTCAGCATTTTATACACATGTTTCACCGTACCATGCGTTAATAATATATGTCAACATTTTAGGGTTTAGAGATTTGAGGAAAACCCCCATTGAAATTGCTGTCTATTTGGTTTACAACAATCGATTGGAAGAATTGTAGTTATATGTATGTTCCCTAGGTTTTTATTTCAAAAATTTGTCAGTATTTCTATGGTGGAGGGTATCCAAAGTTCGGCCCGGCCGAACTTAACGCTTTTTCACTTGTTTATATTAAAATGGCTATCTGATTTGTTCCGCGTTTTGAGTTTGGTTCTAAGACTCTGTTGTAATCATTTCACCTGCGGAGGATAGCGAGTTAAAAAAATTAGATTAGTAGGGTTCGATCATGAACTATATACGCATTTAGACCTAGCCCCTGTGTGGAGGTTCCAGAGGGAGTGGACCGATATTAAACATCTTCGAATTTGAACTAAGTTTGGAAGAAATAATAAGATGGGCAAAGTTTGGATGAAATCTAAATTTCTAGAACCAATATTTCGATGAGACACATTTTCACCGTGTTAAAGTGTATACATCCTCATATAAGGGTATAATTATCCATAATACAAATTTCAAATTCTGAAATTTGTATTATGGTTAAAATTATGGTTTACATAATCCGTTTTTAGAAATGTCGGTATAGGTCCATTTTTTTTGGTATTTTCCCTATATTTTCATTTCTGTAACTGTCAGTATATCTATGATGGAGGGTATCCAAAGTGCGGCCCGGCCGAACTTAACCTTTTTTCACTTGTTCATTTTCCCATTACAATACTTTTGGTAGAGATTCTGGGAAAACCAATATAAGAATATCCAAGAAAGATCCATACATATTTTATTCTTCATTTTGAATTAATTACCTGAATGTAATTTATATTCATTACTTTTGTACAAATAACAACGTTTGTGAAAATAAAAATAAACAACCAACACCTTGACAATAAAAACAAAAGTCCTGCCAGCTTCTCTTTGTCCTTACTTTAAGGATTATGCACAAGTATATCTCTTTACACAGCATAAAATAAAATAAAAAACATTTATTTTTAATAAGAATAATTTTGAAGACAGTACATAAAAAATATTGTGGTTCAATATCAAGGATATCAGCATTGTATGTATTCAAGGATATGATGAAATAATTTTAATTTTTCTCATTTTCTCTTTTGTTCGGTAATTTTTGTATTCATAATAACAATTGCTAACGCCTTTTTACAATAAATAATACTAAAGGCAGTATTGAAAATATTTGGAATGATTTAAAGGCATTGATTGAAGCCTTCAATTCTAAGAATTCCAATAAAATTTATGGTTAAAATCAGTCCTCATGTTGAAAAAGTATTTCTCTGTCATTTTCTCTTTTCTACATAAATGTAAATATAAATTTAATTGCTCCCAAATGAACAGAAACATAATGATGAGAAATGAAATAATACATAATTGTATCTGTCCATCAGCATTTAAATACCCACAAACCTTTATTTAACCAAAAAAATTCCTACTCACAAGTCATTTGAGAACTTGAATCAAATCAGAAGAGATAAAAAACAAATTATGCAAATTATTTGTGGTGCAGATTTTCAAACGAGACATTATTCAAATAAATCAGTTTCGAGATAATGCGGCATTATGAAAATGTCACTTATTAAGAAACCAACCGGAGAAGAAAAAGAGAAGGAAAACAAAGAATAAATACGAAAAATAATGAAAAGAAAAACTAAGAGCTACCCTAGACCTGTGACATTTACCATTACCAACACCATTATCATCACCATTTGCCATCATCTAACCACAAGACAAAAAAATATTCAAATCACTTTGGCACGTTTCCTTGCAACCATTTACCCTGTCAATAATAAAGAAAACAGTCCAGTTTTGAGTGTTCAAAGATTGTTCGAAACGTTAGGAAATTGTTATGAAAATTGAACTGAGAAAAGAAAACAAATTTACATATTATTGAAAAAATAACAAAAACTCTCGCAATCGACTTATTTTCTTCACAGATAATAGAATTCAATGGCAAAAATTGATATTATTATATTATTTGTCATTACAGGCAGATGTTGAATAGATTTTTTTTTATAAAATTAAAATAGTAGCATTCAATAAATGATATAAATTTGCTAGTAATATAATATTAAATAAATTGGAACATATTTGTTGACAGCACGTATACGCAAGGTAGTACACTAAGTGCGAATGGCTATTGTCACAACGTATACGCCACATAACAGACATAATAATTTGTTCTGGGAAAAGAATTATTACTTAAAAATGTTAAACCAGTGAGCGGAGCAGTATAGTCGGACGGGGCCGACCATACGATACCCTACACACTACCACGGATCTCAAATTTTCTGCGGATGTTTATTCCGAGCCTGGCAATATTTCGTGATATTTGCACCCTCTTGGCCGATTTTCGGTCCGCTTCATTCCAAAATTGTTATCTGATCATCACCGAAAATTGTAGGCGTTGTCCTTGACCATAACTGGAACCTCATGGAAAATTTCTAAGCGATCAACGCTATATTTCCGCTCTCTAGAGTGATAAAGAACAATTGGGTACCAAAAACCACCACCAAGAAACCCATGGTACGATTAGGAGTGTCGTAATGCTACTGATGTGAAAAACGCAGCGTATAGGGCAACCCTGCAGACAGTAGCAACACGTAACGTGATGGAGAATTATCGGGAGAAAAGGAGAGAGGAGAAACGTGTTTTCAGAAAAAAGAAGAAAGAACAAGAAAAACGTGAGCGTGAGCAAATCGAGATGTACAGGAGTCAGAATGAAGTCCGGAAATTTTACCAACGACTAAAACACCAAACCGAAGGCTTTGGTGCAGGCACATCCTCCTGTAGAGATGAAGAAGGAAACCTGGTGACCGATACAGACAGCGTGTTGAGGATCTGGAAGGAGCATTTCGAAAAGCTACTAGTATCAAATAGTGGCGATGAAGAAGATACCCCAGAACCAATAGAAGATGATGGTATAGAGTGTATACCACCTAGCCAAGATGAGGTCATAAAAGCAATTAATCGGCTCAAGAACAACAAAGCAGCAGGAGCCGATGGGTTACCAGCCGAACTATTCAAGACTGGTGGCCAGATGCTGGTCAGGAGCATGCACCAGCTGATTAACACAATTTGGCTAGATGAATGCATGCCCAATGATTGGAACCTCAGCATCCTGTGTCCCGTGCACAAAAAAGGAGACAAGACGATATGTGCCAACTATAGAGGAATAAGTCTCCTTCACATCGCATATAAAGTGCTATGCAGTGTGCTGTGTGAACGATTGAAGCCAATGGTCAATGACATCATCGGACCATACCAATGCGGCTTCAGACCTGGCAAATCCACCATTGACCAGATTTTCACTCTGCGCCAAATCCTGGAAAAGACCCACGAAAAACACATCGACACATATCACCTATTTGTCGACTATAAAGCCGCATTCGACAGCCCTATCCGTTCAGAGGTGTTTAAAGCCATGTCTGCGTTCGGCATTCCTACAAAATTAATACGGCTATGCAGGTGACACAAGATCAGCCGTTAAAGTAGGAAAGGACCTATCGGAGCCCTTCAATACCGAACGAGGATTCAGACAAGGTGACAGTTTGTCACCTGGAAAAGGTCATACGAGACGCAAAGGTGAACAGAAATGGCACTCTGTACACCAAACAACACCAGTTACTCGCCTACGCCGATGACATCGACATAAAGGGTCGAACATTGCGAGCGGTAACAGCCACCTTTGAACAAATTGAAAAGGAGTCTGCCAAAGTAAACGGCGAGAAGACCAAGCTGATGGTATCAACGCGCAAGACGTCCAGTAGACTCGGACCAACTGTGGAACTTGAGAACTATAGCTTCGAGGTAGTTCAAACTTTATATACCTTGGTACCGCCATAAATAAAACGAATAATATCAGTTTTGAAATTCGGAGAAGGATTGTGATGGCCAACAGATGCTACTATGGTCTAAGTAAGCAGTTTAGAAACAAGGCCACCTCTCGCCAGACCAAACTCACACTTTACAGGACGCTGATACTACCCGTGCTATTATATGGATCAGAAGCATGGGTACTTGCGCAAGCAGATGAGGCAGTGCTTGGGGTGTTTGAGAGAAAAATTCTCCGAAAGATCTACGGGCCGATCTGCGTCGACGGTGAATATCGGCGTCGAATGAACCACGAGCTCTACAATTTATACGCGGACATCGACATAGTCAGTCGTATTGAGCTGCAGCGACTACGGTGGCTAGGCCATGTTGTGGGGATGAATGAAGATGCCCCAGCTCAAAAGGCATATAAAAATGAGCCTACTGATGGTTCCCGTAGAAGGGGAAGGCCACGAATTAGATGGAAAGACCAAGTAGAAAACAACATCTTGGAACGTGGTCTTCCAAATTGGTGGACTTGCGCACAAGACCGACGCGCTTGGAAATCTTTTTTTAAGCTCGGCTTATGGAACATCCGTTCTGTAACAAGCCAGCTAAGTAAGTAAGTAAGAGTGATAATGTGTTACTAAATAATATACGAATACGGAGATACCTGTAAATATTTAGGTGTAACTACCACATCCGAGCACATACAACAATATAATTGGTATTAATTTAAAGGTCAACCACTGCTCTTGGATATAATATCAACTTGTCGGGTCTATGTCCTTCAGGAGTAAATATATACGCTAAAGAATACAAATTTTGTAATTTTTCACACAAAAGTCAAGGTCCATTTGACCCGCTAAATATTGACCGATCTTTATCAAAACAGGCATGCTTATTCTTTGGCCCAATCCCCTTCTCCATGCAAAATTTCACGATGTTCGGGCCATTATTGCGGCCTCTGGAGCGGCCAGAAAAACCGACAAAAATTTTGTATTTGGTCCATTTCATCCGATCTTTTCCAAAAACAATAGGGGTCTTCATTGGCCAGAACCCATCCTACATGCAAAATTTCTTGAAGATTGGTCCATAATTGTGGCCTGCATCGTGTTTACAAATTATAATGGACAGACGGAGCGACCAGAAAAACCGACAAAAATGTTGTATTTGGTCCATTTCATCCGATCTTTAGCCGATTTTTCCCAAAAACAATAGGGGTCTTCATTGGCCAGAACCTTTCTATATGCAAAATTTCGTGAAGATTGGTCCATAACTGTGGCCTGCATCGTGTTTACAAATTATAATGGACAGACGGACGGACGGGCACACATGTCTATATCGACTCAGCTAGTTGAGATATGGCGATCGGTTTACTGTTTACTTTAATATTTCGCGGCGTTACAAACTTTTGGGGCTGCACAAAGCTATAACCCTCTGACAACATAGTTGTGTAGGGTATAAAAATGTTAGAAAAAAATTCTTTAATGAATCTACGCCTTAAAGGTCTTACAAAGCATTAATAAATCTATGAATTAAAGATTGTTCCATAAGCCGAGCTTAAAAAAGATTTCCAAGCGCGTCGGTCTTGTGCGCAAATCCACCAATATGGAAACCATGTTCCAAGATGTTGTACGGGAACCATCAGTATGCTCGTTTTTATATGCCTTTTGAGCTGGGGCATTCTCATTCATCCACACAACATGGGTTGCCACCGTAGTGCAGCTCAGTACGACTTACTATGTCGATGTCCACATATAAATTGTAAAGCTCGTGGTTCATTCTACGCCGATATTCACCGTCGACGCAGATCGGCCTGTAGATCTTTCGGAGAATTTTTCTTTCAAACACCCCAAGAGCAGCCTCAACTGCTTGCGCAAGTACTGATGCTTCTGATCCATATAATAGGACGGGTAGTATCAGCGTCTTGTAAAGTGTGAGTTTGGTCTGGCGGGAGGTGGCCTTGCTTTTGAGTTGTTTGCTCAGACCATAGTAGCATCCGTTGGCCATCACAATCCTTCTCCGAATTTCAAAATTGATGTCATTCGTTTTATTTATGGCGGTACCAAGGAATATAAAGTCTTTAACTACCTCGAAGCTAAAGTTCTCAAGTTCCACAGTTGGTCCGAGTCTACAGCACGTCTGGCGCGTTTATACCATCAGCTTGGTCTTCTCACCGTTTATTGCCAGACCCACTTTGGCAGACTCCTTTTCAATTTGTTCAAAGGTGGCTTTTACCGCTTGCAATGTTCGACTCATTATATCGATGTCATCGGCGTAGCCGAGTAAGATGTGTTGTTTTGTGTACAGAGTGCCATTTCTGTTCACCTTTGCGTCTTGTATGACCTTTTCCAGTAGGATGTTAAAAAGATCACACGACAAACTGTCACCTTGTCTGAATCCTCGTTCGGTATTGAAGTGCTCCAATAGGTACTTTCCTACTTTAATTGTTGACCTTGTGCTACTTAAAGTTATCCTACATAGCCGTAATTTTGCAGGAATGCCGAACGTAGACATGACTTTAAACACCTCTGAACGGATAGGGCTATCGAATGCGGCTTTATAGTCGACAAATAGGTGATATGTGTCGATGTGTTTTTCGTGGGTCTTTTCCAGGATTTGAGGCAGAGTGAAAATCTGGTCAATGGTAGATTTGCCAGGTCTGAAGCCGCATTGGTATGGTCCGATGATGTGATTGACCATTGGCTTCAATCGTTCACACAGCACACTGCATAGCACTTTATATGCGATGGTAAGGAGACTTATTCCTCTATAGTTGGCACATATCGTCTTGTCTCCTTGTTTGTACACGGGACACAGGATGCTGAGGTTCCAATCATTGGGCATGCATTCATCTAGCCAAATTGTACTAATCATGCTCCTGACCAGCATCTGGCCACCAGTCTTGAATAGTTCGGCTGTTAAGCCATCGGCTCCTGCTGCTTTGTTGTTCTTGAGCCAATTAATTGTTTTTATGACCTCATCGTGGCTAGGTGGTATACACTCTATACCATCATCTCTTATTGGTTTTGGGGTATCTTCTTCAACGCCACTATTTGATTCCAGAAGTTTTTCAAAATGCTCCTTCCAGATCCTCAACACGCTGTCTGTATCTGTCACCAGGTTTCCATCTTCATCTCTACAGGAGGATGTGCACGCACCAGAGCCTTCGGTGTTTTACTCGTTGGTAAAATTTCCGGACTTCATTTTGACTCCTGGACATCTCGATTTGCTCACGCTCACGTTTTTCTTGTTCTTTTTCTTTTTTTCTGAAAACACGTTTCTCCTCTCTCCTTTTCTCCCGATAATTCTCCATCACGTTACGTGTTGCTACTGTCTACAGGGTTGCCCTATACGCTGCGTTTTTCACATCAGTAGCATTACGACACTCCTGATCGTACCATGGGTTTCTTGGTGGTGGTTTTTGGTACCCAATTGTTCTTTTTGTTGCAGTTTGTAGGGAGTATGCAATTCTTTGCCATTGTGATTCTATACTATTATCGGGACAAGAAGTGCTTTCTTCAAGCAGATGGGTAAGTTGAGCGGAGTAGGCCTCGGCTACCTGTTGTGTTTGCAGCTTTTCGACGTCGAGTTTCCGTGTTGTATTATATCGCACCTTTGCTGCAACATTAAGACGGGTGCGTACCTTGGCTGCCACAAGGTAATGGTCAATCAACCTCATGCCGTTGTCGGATGTTTCTTCATGAAGGCTGAATTTTCCGACGGTGGGGCCAAAGATATTTTCCCTGCCGATTTTTGCATTAAAATCTCCTAGCAGAATTTTAATTTCATGGCCAGGGCAACGGTCATATGCTGTTTCTAGGCGCCCGTAAAATATGTCTTTGGTCTGTTCATCTTTATCTTCGGTCGGAGCATGGTCGCTAATTAGACTGATGTAAAAGAACTTCGCTTTTATACGGATTATGGCAATTCGCTCATCTACTGGAGTGAATCTGGAGACAAGGTCTTTTATTCTCTTGTTAACCATAAATCCGCAGCCAAATTCATGTCTCGTTTCATGGCAGCTATAATACAGGGCGTAATCGTCTGATTTACTTACGCCTGTCCCTTTCCATCGCATTTCCTGTAAGGCAATAATATCGGCTTTGTACTTCTTGAGTACATCCGCCAAAGCGAACACTGTGCCTGTTCTGTACAACGTGCACACATTCTAGATCGTGGTCCTTTATACATTTGCAGGGGTCGTCAACATTAGGTGGGTTTGGTTTTCTTTTTCTTTGCTTTTTCATAGTAGGTTGACTTTTCCGAAAGTGGGAAACTAACCCGACGCCTCAACCAATTTTTTATAATTCTTATGGGTGAACTCGCGGCACATATTAGCTCACTATTTCATCGGGTGATGAAAATAGCTCCCCAGGTGGCACCGCGTGGAGGTCAGTGTCCACAATTGAGATAAAAGAGGGACCAAAATAAGCCTGGACTTCGCAATGTTAAAGCCAATCAAAGCCGTTGCTTGGAATCTATCATCCCTTAGAAAAATATTCTTTAATAAATCCACGCCTATTTTGGCCTTAGAAAAATATTCTTTAATAAATTCACGCCTATTTTGGTCTTAAAAAAAATATTCTTTAATAAATCCACGCCTTGATAATAAATCTGCACCTAAATGATCCTACTTGGAACAGTTAATTTGTTGGTACCCAGTGAGTATAAGTGTTATCACAACGTATACGCAACATAGAGCCATGTATGCGAATGGCTGTTGTCACAACGTATACGCAGCCTATCGCACAGATTTATTTTTAAGAATTATGGATTAATAATATATTGACTCGTGTATGGTCCTTAAAAATATTCATTAATATATCCACGACTTGATATGTTTAACAAATTCAAGAAAACCTGATTATCGTGTACAAAAATTCAGAAAGTCCTTTGACAATGAAATAAGACTTTTCACTCTTTAAAATTTCTCAGCAATAAAGTGTGTGGGGGTTTCTAACACACACGAAATGCCTTGCTTTTTTTGTGACATCAATTTTCAATCGAATCCTTCCCTAACCATGTTTTGCCTTCTATTCGATTTAGTAGTTGGTCGTTGTGTTGATTTGGTTTTGAGATTTATGTCCATTGTGTCATGATGAATGTCCTCTTTTCTTGTGTGTAATCCTCAAATCAGGACACAATTCTTCACTTCTCTTCATACATTTCAAGTCGATGTTTGTCGACACAATTCAAATTTTCGTTGATCCTTTCAATACTTTTATTTTTCTATCCTTTAAAGCAGACGGTTTGCAAATCCAAAAATGTGGGTTGTTTCCTTTTTTGAGGTCCTCACCTTAAGCGGAAGGAGGGAATGACAATGACAAAATGATGAGTAAATGATTTTTCTTTCTTTTGGGGTTTGGTATTGAGTTATGCCTTTGGGCCTTCAAATTTTGAAAGTAAATATGAGATAATAATTTGTAATAACAAAAGAAAATTATGATGACAAGGACTTTTTGGTTGGGATTTTGATTTTTATAGGTAGTTCGATTGTTGGTGGTATTTTGTTGAAGAAAAATTTTGTTAAACCCTATTGGGTTGCTAAGCCTAAGGTTGCCTTTGCGGGTTAGTAGAAAGACGAGGTAAGAAAAAAGTTTATGGGCTCCCTAACTTTGTGAGCAAACTAAATGACCCATAAAACACTCACACAGCCATAAATCTGGCCGAGTTACTTAAATGATTTACTGGTGAAAGTTAGAAAATGTGTTGCGAATGCCTTCAACCTTTAGTGACTAAAGGAAAATATTTCAGGGATGAGGATTACTTTTAAAGGCAACAATTGAGCTAAGCCTTTAAGACAGCTGTCACAAAAATGGAAACCTATAATAGTTCTTAGGAACGAGTAAATTCGACAAAAGAACAACAATATTTTCCTTAAGGTGATTGCATATAAATTCCATTGGAGCGTATAACTGTTGACAGCAGTCATACGCCACCAGGCACCAGCATCTAAAATTCATGCAATTAAATTAAAAACTTATTTCGAAAAGGAGTTATTTGCAATTTTAAAATTGTTTTGTTCTTTGTAATTCAAATGTGTTTTATTTTCCCATGAAAAAAATTCCCCGGGATAAAATGTAATTCCAAAAAATGCCCATATTTTATTTGTCGTTTTTTTTTATTGCCATCCTTACCGATTGACATATCCTTGGAGGGTAAATGAATAAACCATGTTTATGTTTAACTTTAGTTATGTATTACATGCTCATGTACAAGTTAATAATTGGCTTTTAACTTTTCCACATTTAAAAAGCAACAAATGAAAATAATAAAGAAAAACATTGAAATGAAAACATAAATGAAATTATTCAGCATTCCCATGTTGCTAAATGCGTTGACATTTGACAATATTTAGCTCTGGGTTTGTTTCTTGCTTCCAATTTTTGCCTGCCTTGTAAATGGATATTACAAAACTCCAGGGGATGGATGCGGAAAACACAACATCTGACAATAAGGGAATTTAATTTTCATATCGTAAAGGCAGAATACACTCGAAGAAAAATAATATTGAACTTTTGTTTTCTTCCTGCAATTGCCGAATATTTTTTCCAAGCACCATCAAGGCATGGATTTATTAAAGAATATTTTTTCTAAGACCAAAACAGGCGTGGATTTATTAAAGAATATTTTTTTCAAGGACCATCAAGGCGTGGATTTATTAAAGAATATTTTTTCCAAGGACCATCAAGGCGTGGATTTATTAAAGAATATTTTTATGAAGACCATTAAGGCGTGGATTTATTAAAGAATATTTTTTCCAAAGGCTATCAAGGCGTGGATTTATTAAAGAATATTTTTTCTAAAGGCCATCAAGGCGTGGATTTATTAAAGAATATTTTTTCCAAAGGCCATCAAGGCGTGGATTTATTAAAGAATATTTTTTCCAAAGGCCATCAAGGCGTGGATTTATTTAAGAATATTTTTTCCAAAGGCCATCAAGGCGTGGATTTATTAAAGAATATTTTTTCCAAAGGCCATCAAGGCGTGGATTTATTAAAGAATATTTTTTCCAAAGGCCATCAAGGCGTGGATTTATTAAAGAATATTTTTTCCAAAGGCCATCAAGGCGTGGATTTATTAAAGAATATTTTTTCCAAAGGCCATCAAGGCGTGGATTTATTAAAGAATATTTTTTCCAAAGGCCATCAAGGCGTGGATTTATTAAAGAATATTTTTTCCAAAGGCCATCAAGGCGTGGATTTATTAAAGAATATTTTTTCCAAAGGCCATCAAGGCGTGGATTTATTAAAGAATATTTTTTCCAAAGGCCATCAAGGCGTGGATTTATTAAAGAATAAAGGCCATCAAGGCGTGGATTTATTAAAGAATATTTTTTCCAAAGGCCATCAAGGCGTGGATTTATTAAAGAATATTTTTTCCAAAGGCAATCAAGGCGTGGATTTATTAAAGATTATTTTTTCCAAAGTCCATCAAGGCGTGGATTTATTAAAGAATATTTTTCTGAGGACCATCAAGGCGTGGATTTATTAAAGAATATTTTTCTGAGGACCATCAAGGCGTGGATTTATTAAAGAATATTTTTCTGAGGACCATCAAGGCGTGGATTTATTAAAGAATATTTTTCTGAGGACCATCAAGGCGTGGATTTATTAAAGAATATTTTTCTGAGGACCATCAAGGCGTGGATTTATTAAAGAATATTTTTCTGAGGACCATCAAGGCGCGGATTTATTAAAGAATATTTTTTCCAAAGGCCATCAAGGCGTGGATTTATTAAAGAATATTTTTTCCAAAGGCCATCAAGGCGTGGATTTATTAAAGAATATTTTTTCCAAAGGCCATCAAGGCGTGGATTTATTAAAGAATATTTTTTCCAAAGGCCATCAAGGCGTGGATTTATTAAAGAATATTTTTTCCAAAGGCCATCAAGGCGTGGATTTATTAAAGAATATTTTTTCCAAAGGCCATCAAGGCGTGGATTTATTAAAGAATATTTTTTCCAAAGGCCATCAAGGCGTGGATTTATTAAAGAATATTTTTTCCAAAGGCCAT